>NW_018250856.1:294714-298366 GCF_001263595.1 Phalaenopsis equestris | reverse complement strand
AAATATGGAATGAAATCCCTTAATTTAGGGGACCTTTGGTCCATGGCTTAGTTTAGGTGGTTTTAAGAGGTTAAGGCTGGCCACTAGTGTCCAACTAATGGATGTGGAGTCATGGAGTCATTAATTTGGTGACGTTGGGGTAGTTTGGCCATCTTTAATGCATGGGTTCAATGTGGGTCCAAGTGATCAAGGCTTGGGTTTGGGCTAGGCTAGCCATGTCAATTGGCTTAATTGATTGATCAACATTGTGTAGATGATTGTTATGAAAATTTTTGGTGAAGGATTGAAGTAATTTTGAGTTTGATTGGTGGGTCAATTTGAGGGATTTTTTAAATTTGGTCAATTTGGGATTGTTGGGCTAGATATGGGGGGCTAG
The DNA here is from genome assembly GCF_001263595.1 of Phalaenopsis equestris. Lineage (NCBI taxonomy): Eukaryota > Viridiplantae > Streptophyta > Magnoliopsida > Asparagales > Orchidaceae > Phalaenopsis > Phalaenopsis equestris. The sequence goes on along the minus strand of NW_018250856.1, from coordinate 297,990 downwards.
CCTTAGGCTAAGTCCAAATTAAATGGTTTAAATGATCAAGGGAGATGTTATGAAGATTTTTTATGAAGGAATAGAGTGGAATTTTTGGGGTTAAGGACCTCAATTTGGTGAGATTTTGAGACATGGCCAATTTGGGGCAAATTTTGGGCTTTTTTGACTTAGGTTGAAATCAAATGAAATTGAGGCCTCATCAAGGCCAATTGAAGGTCAATTTTAATGTATGGGGATTTTATGAAGGTTTTTCAACATAAATTGTGGCCAATTGAGTGGGCTATGGGTTCAATTTGGTGGAACTAAGTCATGGGGCCAAAATTGGGGTTTTGATCTAAATCAAAATTGGGTTCAAATGATGGAGTAATTGAGCTTGGATTTGATCTATATTGGTCACATCAAGAGTGGATTTGAGTTTAGAATTGAAATTGGGGTAAATTGAGACCAATTTGATAAACATTTGGAGTGATTTGGGGAAAACATGGGCCTTTAAAGAGCAATTTGGGAGTTTTTATTAAAGATGGTCAAATTGGCCAAATTGGGTCAGGTGGTAGTTAAGAAAAATGAAATTGGGAATATTTGGGATGTTTTTGGAAATTTTTTGGACTTTTTGGAATTTTTAGAATCTTGGGCTAAGGTGGGGGCATTTTGGTAATTTGGCCAATTTTGGTGATTTTGGGTAGTTTGGGTGCTTTCAAGGTGTTTGAAATGATTTTTGAACCAACTTGGGTATTTTGGGTAAATTTGGGAATTTTGGCCAAATTTGGGGTCCGAAGGGTATCTAGATAATTTGGCAGAATTTAGGGGCAAAATGATATGTTGGGTATCTTGGTAGAGTTGGAGTGCGAACCACCATCAATAAGCCATGGACCAATGGGAACCCCATTTTGTGTCCTCTATGTAGTGGTCCTAGCTAAACGCTAGCCTAGGGCTAGTGGGTTTAGGGGACCGCCTACATGCAGTGACTAATTTTTTTTTAATAATTCAAATACTTTTATGCATTCATCATCAAAATCAAATTTCTTATCTTTTTTTCTAAAAGTTAGCATAGCTACTTAGTTATTTTTGAAAAATTTTTTATGTAGCACCTGTAAAAATCAACATGTCTTAGAAAACTTCTCACCCCTTTAACATTAGTAAGTGGTGGTAATTTTTCTATAACTTGGATTTTTGTAGGATCTACCTCCATGCTTTTTTCAGAAATTTTATGCTCAAGCACAATACCCCCTATAACCATAAATTATTTTTTTTTCTCAATTTAATACTAGGTTAACTTTTTCACATACTTCCAAAAGATTCTCTAAATTATCAAGACATAACTCAAACGAAGTCCCAAATACAGGAAAATCATCCATAAACACTTTCATTCCATGTTATATAAGACATTCTATAAAATTTCATTTCATGTTCTATAAAATTGCTAAAAATTGACATCAATGTTGTAGGTGCATTGCATAATTCATTGCATAATTCAAAAGACATTCAACGAAAAGCAAATGTTCCATATGGGCATGTAAATGTTGTTTTATCTTGATCCTCTAGAGCAATTGAAATTTTATGACAACCAGTATATCCATCTAAAAAGCAATAATATTTATTCCTAGCCAATCTGTCCAACATTTGGTTTAGAAAGGGTAAAGGAAAGTGATATTTTCTGGTGATCATATTTAATTTTATATAGTCAATACAAATTCGCCAACAAGTAACTTATCTTATTGGAATTAATTCATTTTTCTTGTTTTCTTCAACAGTCACTCCTCCTTTCTTCGGAACACAGTGAATTGGGCTTACCCAAGCACTATCTGAAATAGGACATATAATTCCAGCATCTAACCATTTTAAAATCTCCTTTTTACAACTTCTTTCATTATTGGGTTTAATATTCTCTAAGGATCAGCTTTAGGTTCATATTGTTCATCTAATAAAATTCTGTCCATACAAATTGAAGGACTAATTCCTTTAATATCTGCTAAAGTCCATCCAAAAACCTTTTTATACTTGTTCAACATTTTTATCAACTTTTGTTCATGAATTTCAGTTAACTCAGAAGATATAATAACAGGCAATGTAAATGACTCTCCTAAAAATACATACTTTAAATGGGCAGGTAATATCTTTAACTCAAGTTCATGGTGTTTAATACTTGAAGGGATAAAATTTTACTATCGTTTTCCAACAGTCTAACATTTCAAATTTGCCCTGAATATAATCCAAATCTTCTCCTTTTATTTCATCTTCATTCTTAAAAATTTCTCCTTGAAAAATTTCATTCTTAAAAATTTCTCCTTGCTTTAATTTATCTTCACCCTCATTCTTAAACTGTTCATTACTCTCATAATCAACTACTTTCATCATGAAGCATTCATTATCTTTTTCTATTGCAGGATATTTCATAGCTTTTGCTATATTAAATTTTACTTCTTGATCATTAACTCTCATTATTAATTCTCCTTTTTGCACATCTATTTTAGCTCTTCCTGTTGCAAGAAACGGACTCTCTAAAATAATAGGAATCTCTTTATCTTCCTCCATATCCAATACTATAAAGTCTACAGGGAAAATAAATGTATCCACTTTTACTAGTACATCCTTTATAACTCCTTTTGGATAAGTTATTGATCGAACAACTAATTAAAGAGTTACAGTAGTAGGGTAAATTTCTCCCAAATCTAAACGTTTAAAGATCGATAAGGGCATAAGATTGATGCTCGCTCCTAAATCACATAAAGCTTTTCCATAAAACTTTTCACCAATTGCACAATGTATAGTAAAACTACCAGGATCTTTTACTTTTTCTGGAAGCTTTTTCTGAATAATAGCACTACACTCTTCATTGAGTGCAACGCTCTCATGATCTTTAAACTTCCTTTTCTTATTTAGTACATCCTTCATAAATTTTACATAACTTGGCATTTGTTCCAAAGCTTCAAAAAAAGGAATATTTATCGTTAATTTCTTAAGAATTTCCAATAATTTTGTAAATTATTTATCTTTATTTTTCTACTTCAGTCTTCAAGGAAACAGAGGTAATGGTTTTTCTAAAGGAACCTGTGTGTTCATTTTCATGTTGATCATTTTCCCATTCTTCCCTCTCTTCATCAACTTCAGTTTCTCTTTGGATCCTTGTTTGAACTTCTTTTCCACTTCATAATTGAATAGCTTTAATTTGCTCTTTATTTTGATCTTTTGGATTAACTTCCACAGTACTTGGAAGAATTCCAAAAGGTCTGTTACTAAGTGCAGTAACAATATGTCCTAATTAATTTTCAATATTTCTAATAGCAG
>NW_018250856.1:293067-294566 GCF_001263595.1 Phalaenopsis equestris | reverse complement strand
TTATAATTATTCCAACTAAAATTAAGGTGATTTTTCCATCCAGGGTTAAAATAGTTAGAATAGGGATTGTTATTTTGGTCAGGATTATTATTTCGATTGTTTATAGCATTTAAAGTTTCATAACATGGTTGAGTATCAATAATATGTCCTAGTGAATTTTCGTCTAATACTGGGGGTGTCTAAACTTTAACTTCTACATACATGTAACTTACCTATGTATTTTTAGAAAGAGCAACAATTTGAGATGCCAAAATAGTGATTGCATCAGAATCATGAATAATGGCTACTCTCTTAGGATTTACCCTTTCAGATGGCCAATGAAAATTATTAGTAGTCATTTCTTTAATTAAAGAATATGCTTCATCAAAAGGTTTTGACATTAATGATCCACCCACAGCAGTATCTATAATAGATCTTAGTGATCCTACTAATCCATTGTAAAAGATTTGAATTATTAACCAATCTGGCAAAGCAATGTGTGGAAATTTTCTAAGAAGATCTTTAAATCTTTCCCAAGCTTCAAATATCGATTCCCCTTCAAACTGACAGAAAGATGTAATATCATTTCTAAGCTTAGTGGTTTTCAAGGGTGGAAAATATTTAACCAAGAATTTTTGTGATAGTTCTCCCCAAGTTCTAATAGATCCAGGTGCTAATGAATTTAACAAGCCTTGGCTTTATCCCTTAATGAAAAAAGAAAAAGTCTAAGCCTAACAACATCATTAAACACTCTGTCATATTTAAATATAGCATAAATCTCAAGAAAACTAACAAGATGTAAGTTAGGATCTTCAGTAGGTGATCCTCCAAACTGATTATTTTGTACCATTTGGATATGTTGACCTCACTTTTGGTTGAGGTTTTTTTTCCTCTTTATTAGCCTAAGGTCTAGCCATAGGACTTTCCTATGCCATAGGACTTTCCTACCTATTAACTATTCCTAAAAAATTAGAAAAGGAACCCTCACCATTAGAAATTCTACATTCCTCTTTACTCAACTTGAAGTTCCACATATTGGTCCTAACCTCTAGCACTTAGTAGATGGGGTCACTATGGGGGAACTCAAGATGAGTCACCCTTAGAACTACTAAACCTTAGGGTTGACCCTGGATGTTGGTCTAGGGCTTAAGGTACATATTTGCACTCACAATCACTCACAATTCTAAACTTAAACTTCTAGGCGGTCCCCTAAAGTTATATATTAATGTACGATGCTAGTGATTATGCTATAGGGGCTGTATTAGGACAAAGGCATGACAAAGTTTTTAAAGTTATATATTATGCTAGTAAGACTCTAAATGATGTTCAAATTAATTATACTACTACTGAAAGAGAGTTATTAGCTATTTTTTATGCCTTCAATAAATTTAGACCTTATTTAATTGGAACTAAATGTATAGTGCATACAGATCATTCTGCTATTAAATACTTAATGCAAAATAAGGATGCTAAACTAAGATTAATTAGATGGATACTTCTATTGCAAGAGTTTGATTTTA
>NW_018250856.1:290306-292164 GCF_001263595.1 Phalaenopsis equestris | reverse complement strand
TTTGGGCTATTAAGGAATTTAATTTTAATCTAAAATATGTTGGTGAGAAAAGATTATTGCAACTCAATGAACTTGAGGAAATAAGAAATGGAGCACATGATAATGCAAAAATCTATAAAGAAAAAATGAAAATATGGCATGAACGGAAGATTATTTAGAAAAAATTTGAACTTGGACAAGAAGTTTTATTATATAATACAAGATTGAGGTTGTTTCCAGAAAAATTGAATTCCATATTGTTAGGACCATTTAAAGTAATTAAAGTCTATCATTATGGAACTGTTGTTATTAAATATCCTAGCACTGGAAAGGTATTTAAAGTTAATGGGCATCATCTGAAGCATTAGTATGAAGGGCACATACCTCAATTTATAGAATTTTTAAGGTTAAGTCAACCCAACTAAACAAATGGTGTGTCGAACAAACGATGTTAAACCAATCACTTTGTGGGAGGCAACCCATATATATGTCTATGTATTACTATTTTGTTTGATAAGTGTCTTATATATTAGTAGATAATAATCTTACACAATTGAATTTATTATAAATTAAGTCAAATATTAGTATTGGAGAAAAAGTTGGAATTAATTGAACCAAAAATGAAAGTCGCAAAATTTTGGCCACTAGAGCCTACATGGCCAAAATGGGCGCCGAAGGTGCCCACAAAACGGAACTTAGCGCTGGCAGTGCCAATCGGGAGCGTTGAAGGTGTCGAGAGCGGTTTGACAGTTCAAACAACTTGGCGGACTTTGGCAGGATTTTGCTTCATAATAACCACCAAGAGGTGTTTTTAAAGTCCTAAAAACTTCCTAGGACGCCTAGAAACTTCCTATTTTTGGATTTCATGGCTTCCAATTCCAGAAATACTTCAAGGTATAGAGTTTTTAATAGAATAAAGTTTATTAGTTTCAACGCGCAGAGATTATACAATAAAGTTTTTACGAAGAAGAGATTGATCAAGGAGAGAGGATTTGTTAATCATGGATTGATCAATACAAGTGCTCCAGTTGACAATATCATTTTGCAATGGCGATGGGAAGTTCCGTGTTACACTACCACTGCGGTTTTTTGTGCCTGTAGTGAAGGAGTTCTATGCAAATCTACATGGAATTACCCAAGGAGTGTAAGGTTGCACCATTTACTCCTACGAGGATTAATGAATTGTATATGATAGAAAATGTTCCAATCTGTCATTATACAAATTTCATTCCTACACGAGATTTGATGCAAGATGTTTATAATTTTCTGACGGATGAAAGTGATATGTGGGAAGTACGAGATGAAGGATATATTAGTTTTCCTGCTTCATTACTTAATCCAACTTTGAAGTAGTGGCATTTCTTTATTTGTGCAAAATTACTCCCTACTATGAAGATTTGTAGAGTCACCAAGGAAAGTGTTATTTTAAACTACTGTATTCAAATGGAAAAACCTATTGATATAGGACCAATCATATTTAAATGTGTTATGGGTATCATTATGAATTGGCATATTTATGGACATAGGCATCCTTCTACAAATTTTTTGATTTGCAGTCAATCCTAAGTACCATATGAAAGTTCGTAAAATATTTTACTACCATGGGAGCCCATAATCCCTATTGATGATCAGTATGTTAGTATAGAATTATTGTGGAAATGGAAATGAAGTATTATAAGCCATCATAGATCAATCTTCACATGATTCAACTCCATTAATACCTCCAACAGTTGGAAGTTTGCTTGCTTTGGAAAAGAAATTGAAGAAAATTGGAAGGGAACTTTAGAGTATTATGAATGCAGTAGGAGATCTTAAATACCTTTTTGATCACCTTGATTGGAGAATGAAAGAAAATTTTAGTCACACTGGAACTTTTGAA
>NW_018250856.1:278680-290251 GCF_001263595.1 Phalaenopsis equestris | reverse complement strand
TACCGATCCTTCTACAACCTATATGTTTATTACCAATCCATGGGAGATGTTAAAGGAGGTGAAAACACGGAAGATGAAGTGAATTGACTGAAGACTTTGGATTCTCTACTTGCTTAAGAATATTTATGTATTTGATGTAATTGTGTGGATTTGATTTGATTTAGTTTGGTTTGTTTTTTCTTTAGAATTCTGAACTTTGCTTATGTGTATAGTTTTGTGTCAGCGTTTAGTGTTGTGGCTTGATTTCGATGCTAATTTATAATTAGTTTGCTTAATAGGTGTGAATGTGTGATTTGTGAAATATGTTTGTAAAAAGAAAATTTTCATATATAAAAGTTAGTTTGTTGTTATTTGTGAAAATAATTGTTTGTGAATGTATATTTGTGAATTATTGTTAGATAAAAATTTGTGTTTAAAATACTAGAAAAACTTTGGAGTAAATTAAAAGGAAATTGAAAATTTGAAAAAATCAAAATTATGAATTTCGGGCCTTCAGCACCGACGGCGCTGGCATGGGCGCCGATGACTCCTTCAACCCGAGAGCAGTAATAACCCTTTAATTCACAATTTTCACCACAAAACCTCCATTTTTACCCCAAAAGTCACCTTCAACCCTCGGTTTTCACACCTAGGGCTTGATTTTGGGCAGATTTTAGGCGATTTAGTGGCAAAGGAACTTAATATTTCATTTTCTCTGGGTAAGAGCTACACTTTAAAGTAAAAATTTATTAACTTTCACCAAAGATTTTTCTTACATTGCCTAAATCCGAAAGTATTGTTTTTTTTGAGAGATTATGAGAAAATGCTTTAGTAAAAAACTTTTACTTAGTGGATTTAAGTTTAAAGTACTTTACATTTTGATTTTTGGAATTTTGGAATTTATTTGGATTTTTATCAAATTTTTCTAGATTTTCTATGGCACTTAGACCGAGCAAAAGAAAAATAGAATATGATGAGCAAAAGTTTGTTAGCCCTAAAGCTAGTGCTCGATTTCATAGTCTTCAAGAAAATAAGAAAGTGATTCTGGATTGAAGTTTAAAAAATTTGGGAGAAGTTAAACGATTGATTATCGCTCAACTGTGGGAAAACTTCTGCTATTTTACTTTCGATGCTATAGATGGGATAGTTATGGAATTTTATGCCAACTTTCCGGAGGCTTTTGATGATTTTATTTTTGTTCGAGGAAAAAAGGTGAAGTTTACTCCAAGAAAAATAAATGAGTTTTATCAGTTAGAAGATGTTTATAGATGTCAGTATCATTCATTCTCCGCCACAAATGAGGCCTTAGATGAGGTTATTTCTTTTCTGACCAGTGAGAAAGGGGCTTAGAAAGTAAAGAATTGAGTTAAAGTCAACTTTCCCCTTTTTATGTTAATTGTAGTATTTGCGGCCTGAAACTATTTTATTTCTGGGAGGATGATTCCAAAGAATCATCATATTGAAGTGACCAAGGATAGAGCCATCTTGAACTACTATATTCAGGAAGTGATGGATATAAATGTAGGCTCTATCATTTATATGAACACTCGATTTATTGCTCTGGGAGAGACCATTGGTGGATTGACACACCCTGCTCTCATTTATACACTTTGTGAGCATGCATAAGTTGATTTCAGACTAGATGAAGAGAGGATTGAGCCTCAAAGACCAATTGGGCCTGCAAACATTAAGACTTATGAGCCCCATGTTGATTTGAGATATGGAAGTAAGGTCAGGCATATTCCTTCTACTTCTAGGACCCCTACTTTTAGTGAGCCTACTTCAAGTGACCCCAGTAACAGGGAGTTATTGGACCAGATGATGATTCAACAGGGAGATATTTTGAGGATGGGTCATAGGATGCAGAACATGGAGGCTAGAAATGCTCATACAGATGATTTGATTCACTAGAAGTTTGAATATGTTGCTACTTATAATGATGCTTTAGTCAAATATCTGAGGGGTGATCATACAGTTTAGTTCTCTATTCACCTTGTTTATACTCCATATCAGTAGAAAAAAATAGATGTTAATGATGAAGAAGATGATGACTGGTGATCTTTTTGTTTGTTTGTTTGTCTGTGTTGTACTTTGTGATTGTATTGTTTTTTGGTGATATTGTTGAGACTATGTTGTTATGTTGTAACATGAAACTGTAATGTATAAAACTATTTTCATTTTTAGAATTTAGTTTAGTTCTGTTGTTAGTTTCAGCACTTTGTTATATGTATTGTAATTAACTCTTTCTCAGCAAATTTTATACATATTATATGCAATTTAATGTTTTAAGCCTTGTAGTTTTTCATATTAGCACCTGCAGTATTTCAAAATTTACTTGTAAAAATTAGAATCTTCAATATTTCAAAAATCAAAACCTATGAATTTTCTTTATGTATTTAATGTATTAAATGTTTTCTTTCACCCAGTATTTTTAGTTTTTCATGCTTAATATTTTAATAAATTTAAGTTTGGGGGGCAGAAAAATTCCTTTTTAAAGAAAGAAACTTAATTTTATTTGTCTTCAATTAGCTGTATTTAAAAATTTTTAATTTAACATGACTAGTGGTATTAGAACCTAACTTAGATAACTATATTTATTCTTCTAAATATATAATAAAGTTAAGTAAAAAAATTTCAATAATAAAAGTTAATTCTAGAGCCTAAGGTGAGATATTTGGTAAAAGAGAATAAGATAATGTTTTTTTTTATTTTAAGTAAAGAAATTTATATTTTTGAATATTAAAAATCTTAAAAGATTCATATAAAATGAAAAGAATTAAACTTTATGAAATATTTAAGTTAATATAAAGTTGTTAAGTGAGGAAATGTAAAAAGTTTTTAACTTTAAGAAGAGGATAGTGAAGTTTAAAATCATTAAATGCTATCAAAATATAGTAATCCCACATGTTAAAATCATTAAATGCTATCCAAATATAGTAATCCCACATGAAAAAAAAAAGAGAAGAAGAAAGAAAAGAAAAAGGGGATTAAAAATGACACTGAAAAGTAAAAAAAAGAAAAAAAATGATCCTGAATAGAAAAGAAAAAGAAAAAGATGCGGGGAGAAGCTTGAGGAGATGCCTTATTAAAAATTGGCTTCACTTGAATCAACTTAAGGAAAAAGACATCGACACATTTTTTAAACTTTTTATTTGAATATTAGCTTAATTATTAGTAAAGTTTTATGATGTCATTTTTCATATGAATATTCTAAGTGACTTTAATATGACAAATTGCAATTTTTCTTCAAAGAAATAGAGGATTTAAAATCTTGGACTTAATTGCTGAATATCCTTACACCTTTATTAACTGGAGTTGTTTTGAATTTTTCTTAAGTTATACTATTATGTTTAGAGAACTTAAATATAGAAGTCTAGAAGTTAAATTCTTTACCATAAGTCATATTTTTATGTAGTAGAGGAGTTACTTGAGGACAAGTAACATGTAAGTCTGGAGAATTTTGATACACCAAAAATATATGCATTTTTATACCCATATTTTATAGTTATTTTTTTATGATATTACACCTTAATGGAATGTATTTTGATGTTTTCTTGCAAGTTGTTGATTTTTAGGACTTAAAGCAAAAAGGAAGCAAAAGGGATGGAATTTGGAGTCAAAATGATGTTTTTGAAGAAGTACTCAGTGTCGAACGCGCCAAGGGCTGCGCCGACGATGCAAAACAACAGAACAGTTGAAATTTTTACTCAGCGCAGACGACGCCAGACTAGTGTCGACGGTGTCAAAGGCGGTTCAACCCCCATTTCTAGAAGGTTCGATGTATTTGGACGATTTTTGAAGAGTTTTTGGAGGCACCTCTTAGAGAACCAACCTTGGGCTTTATTTAGGGCCAAAATTCATCAGGAAAGTGACTCTTTTTGGTTCCAAGACGTTCCATCATGCTCCATTTTTGCCATTCTTCATAAACCTTTTTCATTTAACCACCATATTGGAGTCAATTAGTGATTTTTCTTTTATGCTTTAGAGTTTGTGTGGTGAGATTTAGTGTGGACTTTCTGTAAGAGTGTTGGAGAAGGAGAAAAGTGAGAGATATCTTCTTCCTGCATTTCTAAGGAAAGGCTATAAGGGATTTTCTTTGAGAAAGAGTTTCAGATAAGTATTTTTTGTTTATTAGTGTTGTATGAATTTTCTTTTATACATAAAATTTGTGTTTTATTGTGTCTTTCTCATGAAATCTTAGTAGTTCCCTCTATCTTTCTCCTTATTCTGAGATATGGTGAAATGAAGAGATAATATGATGTGCCAATATTAAAATATAAAATAAATTTTGATGATTTTTTGAACTCCTAACTTAATTTACATTTTGATCTGGCCAATTGAATTGTTAAAATATGTTGTCAAACATATGATCCGGGAAATGGAGTATGAGTTCTACAACAGAGTGGTCTGTAGCCTTATTCTAAAATATGTTGTCAACCTTGGTTTTGTATCCTTCTTTTGCATCAGTTCTTTTTTATAGCCGAGTGGTTTGTAAGCACACTACATTTAGCTCCGATTAGATATGATTAAAACTTATCAAAAGCATAAACAATGGCTAATAACTCTCTTTCAGTAGTGGTATAATTAATTTCAGCTTCATTGATAGTTTTACTAGCACAATATATAACTTTAAAAAATTGGTCATTTCTCTGGCCTAAAATAGCTCCAATTGCATAATCACTTGCACCACATATTAATTCAAATAGTTTCTACAAATCAAGTGAAACAATTATAGGAGCAGTGATGAATTTTACTTTTAATGTTTCAAAGGAATTAAGGCACTCTTGATTGAAATCAACTTTTGTATCTTTTTACAAAAGTTGGCATAAAGGCTTTGTAATTTTTTAAAAATCAGCATGACCTAAAAAGATCCTAACTCTTCTTATAGTAGTAGGTGGATGTTGGTTTGATATAACTTGAATTTTTGTCGGATCTACTTCCATGTCATTTTCTAAAATTTTATTCCCAAGCACAATTCCTCTAACAACCATAAATTTACATTTTTTGGAGTTTAATACAAGATTTGTCTTTTAAAATCATTTTAGAACTCTCTCTAAATGATTTAGATATATTTATAATGAAGTTACAAACACAGAAAAAATCATCCATAAAGACTTCTATCCCTTTTTCAATTAAATCACTGAAAATCGATATCATAGATCTTTGAAATATCGTAGGTGTGTTACATAAACCAAAGGGCATTCGTCGAAAGAAAAAGTATCATAAGGACTAGTAAACATTATCTTCTCTTGATCCTCTGAAGCAATTAATATTTGATGATAGCCGGTATATCTATCTAAAAAAATAAAAATATGTGTATCCACCTAGACTATCCAACATTTGGTCCAAAAAAGGCAAATGAAAGTGATCTTTCCAAGTGACCGAATTTAATTTTCAATAATCTATGTAGATTTGTCATCCAATGACTTGTCTTGTTGGTATTAATTCCTTATTCTCATTTGTCACTACAGTCACACCTCCTTTCTTTAGAACAAAGTGAATTGGAATCACCCAAACATTGTCTAAAATATGATATATTATTCCCACATCTATACATTTTAAAATCTCTTTTTTAACAACTTCTTTTATCATCGCATTTAATCACCTTTGAGGATCATCTTTTTGATTAATGATGTTCTTCCAATAAAACTCTGTGTAAGCAAATCAAAGGACTGATTCATTTAATATCACTTAATATCCATCTAAAGGCTTTCTTATATCTTCTTAAAGTTTTTAACAATATTTTTTCTTATGCTTCAGTCAATTCTGAGGATACGATAACAAGTAATATGGATAAAGCTCCTAATAACGCATATTTTAAATGTGTAAGAAGTGTTTTCATTTCTAGTTCAGGAGGTTTCTCAATCGATGAAATCAAATTATTATTATTATCCATAGGATCTAACAATTCAAATTGTTACTGAACATAATCTAATACTTCATTACTCACTTCCACATATTCGTCTTGAATTATATCCTCTTCCTTAAATTTCAAATATTCTTCTTCAGTTTTCTTTCAGTTTTCTTTTCAAATTCTTCAGTTTTCTTTTCAAATGTATTCGTGAAATATTTATTGCTTAAATAGTCGTTAATTTTTATTTTGAAGCATTCATCTCCTCTTCCTTTTGCTGGATATCTCATTGTCTTTGCATGACTTTGCAATATTAAATGTGACCTCTTGATCGCTAACTCTCATCGTCAATTATCATTTCTGCACATCTATCAAAGCTCTTCCAGTGACAAGAAATTATCTTCCTAAAATAATAGGAATTGCTTGTCTTCCTCCATATCTAACACAATAAAATCCACAGGAAAGTTAAATTTATTAACCTTTACCAAAACATCTTCTATAATCCCTTTAGGAAAGGTAATCAAACGATCAACTAACTGAAGAGTTACAGTAGTAGGTTCTGAAAATTGATAGAGGCATAAGATTAATACTGACTCCCAAAGAACATAAAGCTTTTTCAAATAATCTTTCGCCAATAGCATAAGAAATAGTAAAACTATCAGGATCTTTAAGTTTTTCAAGAAGCTTTTTCAGAATTATAGCGCTACACTAATCACTAAGTTCAATAGTCTTATTATCTGTAAACTTCCTTTTTTTTAAGTATATCCTTCATAAACTTCACATATCTTGGCATTTGTTCCAGAGCTTCAACAAATGGAATGCTTATCATCAATTTCCTTAATATTTCCAAAAAATTTGTAAATTGGTTATCTTTATTTTTTTGCTTCAATCTTTGAGCAAATGGAGGTAGTGGTCTTTCAACAGAAATTTTCATTAGTTTGATAGGATATTCTGACTCAAAATGAAAATCTTTATTAGATTTTTCATTTTCCACCCCTTCTTTTTAAACTTCAACTTCAACTTCTTTTAGAACTTTTGTTTGCAATTCTTTTCCACTTCTTAGTTGAATAGCCTTAATTTGTTCTTTGTTTTGATCTTTAGGATTAACTTCAACATTACTAGGCACAATTTTGAGAGGTCTATTGCTAAGTGCAGTAGCAATTATCCCAATTGATTTTCCATGTTTCTAATTGCAGTTCCTTGACTTTGTAATTAACTTTCCATTTGTAATATTAATTCTTCCATTGTTAATTTCTTCTCTTTACTCTATAAATTGTTATTGAAACCTAGAGGGTAATAAGATTTGTAGTTCTAATTCCCTTGATTGTTGGAGTTTCCCAACGGGTTCCCAGCATTATTCCCCTATTGTGTATTTACATCATTAAATTTATTGTTACTCCAACTGATATTTGGGTGATTTTTCCAACCAGAATTATAATAGATTTTTCCAACCAGAATCAGAATTATAATAATTTGAATAAAGATTATTAGATCGGTTGTTTATTGCATTTAAAGTTTCATACAAAGATAGTGATTCTATCATTTGTCCCAGTGAATTTTCCTCAAGCACAAGAGGTATCTGAGAATAATTCATTCCATATTGATTTATCTTCTTTGATATTGCAACAATTTAAGCAGCCAACATAGATATTGCATCAGAATCATGATTACTAGCTACTCTTTTTGGATTTACCCTTTTAGAGGGCCATTAAAAATTATTAGTAGCCATCTCTTTAATTAAAGAATGTGCTTCGTCCAATGGTTTTGACATTAGTGATCCACCAGCTCCACCAGCAACAACATCAATTACTGATCTAAGAGATCCAACCAATCCATTATAAAAAGTTTGAATTATTAATTAATCTAGAAACACATGGTGTGGACACTTCCTGAGAAGATCTTTAAATCTTTCCTAAGCTTTATAAATTGATTCCCCTTCAAACTAACAAATAGATGTAATATCATATCTAAGCTTAGTAGTTTTCGATGGTGAGAAATATTTAGATAAAAATTTTTGTGATAACTCCCCAAGTTCTGATAGATCCAAGTGCTAAAAAGTTTAACCACATTTTAGCTTTATCTCTTAGTGAAAAAGGAAAAAATCTAAGTCTGACGGAATTTTTCGACACTCCATCATATTTAAATATAGCCTATAATTCTAAAAAAATAGCAAGGTGTAAATTAGGACCTTCAGTTGGTGTTCTCCCAAACTGATTATTTTGTACTATTTAGATTATAATAGGTCTAAGCTTAAATGAATTGACAACTACAACAGGGTTTTGTATATTCAAATGAATTTCATCTGTTGTAGGATTAACATAATCTTTTAAAGGTCTCTAATGATATTCCGTTTCATTTCTAGAATTATTTAAGTTGTAAGCCATTTTATTTAAATTATCTATCTCTTTTTGTTGTTTTCAAATATTTCTAATTATTCTTTCTAACTTCGAATCATAAGGTATTAAACCTACCGATCATAAACTACACATACACAAACACAATAAGCAATAAAGATAAGCAAGAACACAAAAATATTTAATTTAATTACAAATAGTTTTTCAGTTCAAATAAAATGTTCTCAATTATAAAGTAACTTACCATTACTCCCCGACAAGGACACCAAAAACTTGACGGTTGGGGCGGTTTCGTGTGGTGTGCATTGAAATATCTTTGAATATTACAATACACACACGACAATACTAATAATAAATATCAGTTCAATCCCAATAAAAATAAATTCAGTATAAATAATTTTATCTTTTAAAATCTCTAAGATGCGAAACCCCGTAATAATAACATAAGTATACATATTGCTCAAGTAATAAAGGCCCTAAAGGAGTCATATGTATCGATCCCATAGGGATTTGGAAATCCTTATAGTTATAACGTCAAACACAATAATCAAATTATAAAACTTAAGTAAGCAAAACAAATCTAAAGTATATTTAATGTGAGCTAAATGAAATACAGTTAAAAGAACTAAGTTAATTATCTAATTGCTAAACTTCAAAAGTAACTTATAAATATTAAACAAAGTTTTGAAACGAAGAGTTCAAATTTAAGAAGGCATCATTCCTTTTTACAATGAGTTTATGGAGTGTGAAAAAATTAAAATCATTTAAGATACATATATAAAATTGTTTTATGCTAAATAGGAGCAATCCTATTTTTTATCCTCTGAGAGTGAATAAAGAACATTGACTAATCCAGAGTTTGGTCCCTAAATCTGTGGTTAAAAGAGGATACTAGCTGTCACACCAGAGCTCCCACTTCTCCCTCACCTGAGGGCTAACAATCTTACTTTAGTTTCCAAGCAATTGGAATGAATTGGAGATTTTAATCTGTCACCTTAAAATCTTTAATTTTGCGCCCATCAAAGTATATTTCCTATTTATTTGCATTCAACCCCATAGATTACATTCTCACCCATGAAATTGAATGTAAATCTTATCTTGTTGTAGAAAGCATAGCCCTTTCGGATCGTATGGTCCTTAATAAATTTTAACCTTTCAGCTGACCAGATCGAAAAGTAAATGAAGATCAGAGTTTGAATCATCACAATTTATTGATATTTAAAACCTTACAAAACAAAACTAATTCTTTACAAAACCATATCTCATTGTAGGGAGAAGGATAAAGAAGACTACTTAGAATTCATGAGAAGGATACAAAAAAACATGGATTTCATATATAAAAACATGCTTACAAAATAAAGAAAGAAAATAACTCAACTTATCTCACACTCCTTCTCAAGCAAATTCCTATAAGTTCTCTTTAAGCACTTTCTCTCTTTACAATCAAACTTAATTCTCTCTTAGAAGTGTAATGAAGAAGAAATCTCTCATATTCCCTCTCCTCTTATAACCCTTGAAGAAAATCCTCTCTTCTCCAAGAATTCTCTCACGCCAAAACCTTTCTCTCAATCTCACGCTCCCTCCTCATCTCTAGACTCCTCTCCCTTTTAATTAAGACAAGCCTTCACTCAAAAGGAATTTAAAATTCCCTCCAATTTTCTCCCCAAAAGTCACATCTTTTACCACAAAGAGACAAGTCCCTTCATTTAAGAAACATATCTCTTCATTAATGAGTATTTCCAAAGTGTCTAGATGCATTCAATCACTCTTCAAAAATTGCTCAAAAATAATCATGAACTGCCTTACTCCATATTAATTTGTCTTTGCCACTTTTTGCACCAGTTTTAGCGCCTCTGGCGCCAGCTTAAGGAAGTCAGTGCTATTCTTTGGATACTAGCTCTTCTAGAGCCAATTCTGGTTCTGACATTGCTTCTCTGTAAAATGGCACATCTGACGCCAGTTTTTGCTGCCAGGATCATGAAAATCACTATTTTGGCTCCAAATTTCCTCCTTCCTGCTACTTTTTGCTCTAAATGCCTAAAATTGATATACTTGTAACAAAAGAGATGAAGACACCATTCTTTAAAGTGCAATATCACCAAAATAAGCATAAAATGTATACATAAAAAGTACATTATTTTTGTGTATCACACCACTATATTCACCATGTAAAATTTGGTTGATTTCATTTTGACCTACCATTGTGATGAAAGATAACAACTTGAGGGGAGCTTTGTTGGTCTCAATCACCATATCGACTCAAATTCAATAATCCTCCCATTAATGAAAATAAAAATAAATCTATATTTGATTGCTATAGATATATTGAGGAGGGGGGGGGATGACCAACAACATATTCTACTAGTATTAATTTGATAACCCTTTCACCAACAAGATCTAGGTCGTCAAATTTTTGAAGTCCATCTTTCTTATGACTTCACTTGGGATGGTTTATCATTCTATTGTATTTCCATTTTACTGATTGTAGTCATCATCATTTCCTCTCACCTGTAAAGGTTAATTGAAATCCCAAACATCTTATACACCTATGGATTAGAAAACATTATATAACCATAGTGGCTCTTAACATTGACCAACACATTTTATAGAGAACTGGGTAGGTCAAACCCATATATGGGGAACGTATGAGTTGTGGTTGTAGTTGCAATATAATGGTGTCATTTGTTGAAAATCATTTAATTATGTCTCTGGTAGCAACTGCGAAGAAAATTTTGTGCCAATCAATTGTTCCATTATGGTTCATAACTTAAAGGCCAAGAAGTCATTAAGCCACATACGAGCTATGATTATAATTAAAACATGAGATTTTGGTTGGGTTATTTATAATTTCCC
This sequence comes from Phalaenopsis equestris, assembly GCF_001263595.1. Taxonomy (NCBI): domain Eukaryota; kingdom Viridiplantae; phylum Streptophyta; class Magnoliopsida; order Asparagales; family Orchidaceae; genus Phalaenopsis; species Phalaenopsis equestris. Next base: position 279,214 of record NW_018250856.1, on the reverse strand, counting down.
ACACCATCCAAGTGCAAGGTGGAAAATTACATAACCTTTAGATCTTAATCCAAGGGTTTGTTATTGGAAGGTTCAAGCAAAGAAGCAACCTTCACTTAAAATAAAGTCTTAGCTATGATGATAAATACGATTATGAAGAAAAGTTTATTTAATCTTGTGAATATTTTAGGGGGTTGCCTCGGGGAGTATAGTTTGCCTAACTATCTATAAGATGCTTTGGTCAATATCATGACAAATTGTGACCATAAAAGGGTTTTCTAGCCCTCATGTTGTGTGGTCCTTCAAATAACCTTTACGAGTGAGATCCCAAAACTTTCTATACTTTGAGTTATGAACCATAAGTGTAGAATTGATTGACAAAAAATCTTAAGTAAGCTAAGACCAACTTAAATTTATCCCCTTATCCTTAGATTTTATTTTAAGAATTTATCATCAAAAGATCCAAACAGAAAGATAAGAGCATCAGAGTATGACACATGAATCTCAATGCAAGCGTCAATTTTTAAAAGATCCATATATATATATATATATATA
>NW_018250856.1:276953-278626 GCF_001263595.1 Phalaenopsis equestris | reverse complement strand
TATATATATATAAACTCTTTATGATGAGCATCAAATCACGACTTTGTTTTATAGACAAAACAATTCGATCAAGAGTGCAAAAAATTTATTTGTCTTGAATTTGCTTTTAAAATAGAGATTTTATAATTTTATGATACGTGCAGACATTTTGCAAAGGAAATTTGTACACTTTTTAAAATAAGAGCAATTGGAGTTAAAATTTCATCTTTAAATGTCTTTATTCATTGTGATCGTGTCATTAACTTTCTAGAGAAGTGGCTACAAAAGAGTTTTAGAGGTCTCTGTATGCCACGATCCCATCATTGCTTTTTTGACTAACCCCAGTTGTGATCATTGTACCAAACCACATGGATAGAGGATTCAGACAATGTCCTTACTAGTGTGAGATTGCTTTGTGTGTAAATATAGTGATACATTTGAGGTGTTATTCACTCATTGTGAGCTAAAGTTAATCAATAATTTATCGACCATGGCTAACAAAAGGTTTTATTCTAGTCAATTGTATTCTTATGGTTCTTAACCCAAAAAATAGAAAGTCATTGTACTGGCACAATTATAACTATAATATAATTGTGTCATTTGATAGCAAACCACCTGGTTAGAGAGATCTGGTCGTAACTGCTACTTTGAGACCTTTACGTAGCAGTCACTCGGATTAGGATAAAAGGGTTATGTCATGATGCTTACCAGATAGTTTATCTTTTTGTTGGGATTTTTTGGTGATAGATTCTTGAATTGAAATCTAAGGAACTTGAGTGTTATGTTTGTATTATTTGACCCAACGACTCCACAAAGAGTAGTTATTACGACTAGAGCCTTATGTTCGAGTGGCTGATGCCAAATGACACTAATATGTAACGGCTATAGATGCAACCCATATCATCTCCAATCCTTAGGGGAAGGAGGATCGAACTTATTGGGTTAGACTTACAACCTTGCCTAATACACAAGGCAACTCGATAGAGAGCATGATAATTTAATAGTTTTGAATTTGATTTTGAAATAGAGATTTGATCTCGATGTTCACTAGTTAGTTTATCTTTCTTTTGGGATATTTCTGTGATAGATTTTTATTGTGAAATATAAAGATCATACCCCAATGCTCTCCAGACAGGGGACTGCATTGGGGTGCCACATGCTGAACTATATATAAAACATGTTGATCAACGTCATGAGACACTCGAATATAAAGTGATTTTTAAACTCACATGTCTATATGACGTGTTTGTGCCTTCGAATAACCTTTGCAAGAGAGAGGCAGAGATGACAACTTCAATTTGCAAAATGGAAATAAACACTCTCATCTCATCTCTTTATGTTTATCTCCCCTTCACCCCATAACTTCTTTCAACTTTTTTGTCTTCCAAAAGGAGTGGAGGCATAAGATTCCTTTTGCATCGAAGCCCTCTCTCGCACATAGTGACAATATCACAACGTTCAAATCTTTTCTCCCTCCTAGTGTCCTCTCAAATACAGTTGTGATTAGGGCTGGTGGGAAAAATAATGACGGGATCACGTTGTACAATTATGACAAATAAATTTTGGTCAATTATAGTAGTTTCATTTTATACATATTTCAAAAAACTGAATTTCACTGTCACAACATTATAATGAAAATGATATGATTTATGCTTTAATATATATATCTACATATATATATATATATATATATA
>NW_018250856.1:266870-276943 GCF_001263595.1 Phalaenopsis equestris | reverse complement strand
TATATATATATATAATAAAGATAATATAATAGAATAAAGAAATAAAATATAATACATTATAACATAGTATAATAAAACAGAAATGTATAAATAACTTTAACATTATTAGTTAAAAAGTTAATAAATTAACATTTTTGTTTAGTAAGATGATAAAATTGGGTAATTGGCCATGCCCCTTTTAGATAATACAATATAATAAATTGAGTATTCTAAAATGTCCATATCATGCACGCATCAATAGAACCAACAAACCATGCATTCAATAGCCAACTAACTCCAACCTATATTTTTGTTTTCTTATTTTCAACTTTAAAGACGCAAGAAAATAAAATTTTAGAAAAAGATGGAAATAATCTCCAAGAACGACTAAAGGCATCGCAAAAGCTCGTAAAGCATCGAACTCCTGATATCAGGAGTCAATTAGGCTGTGCTCCCTCTTTGTTCTCCAAGTTAATTTCCTTTTCCCTACTCAATAGGTCAGATTTTGGAGATTTCTTAGCAAAATTTTGGTCGGAAACTTGTGATTCTGATTTGTTTGCGGTATTACATGGGTTCGTGCATTCTTCTGCTAAATTTGTTAGGTTGCCGATTTGTTGCTGAACGGTCATCTATCTTTGTCTCGTGAATCTGATTTCTATATCGTTTTCCTCTGTGCGTCTCTGTCTGTTAGTCTCCTTTACTTCTTCGCCAGCCTTCCATTTTGTTGATTCTCATTTCTTCAGATCCCTTCATCGCTCATTGGTGGGTTGAATATTAACTTCTGCTTGTCTTCATCCTTGTTGGCTCTTCTCCTTTTCCTTCTTCCTGAGCTTTGAGTTACTTCTCTTTTTCATCAGAAAGATTAAACCCTTACGTTTCTTCTTCATTTTCACCTCATACATTTTCGTGCCTTCCTCAGATTTTTTGTCTACTCACTATTTAAGGTGTTGTTGGAAGATTTGTACCGGTTAAATACCATTCCTTGGATGGGCAACGGGCTGGGCTGTATTCCAGGAACGCAACCCAATGGGGGCGTTGGATCTCGGAGCAAAAGCAACTCACGGTCTCAGAGAAAAACGATAACAGAAGAGGATTTACTGCACCGGCAGGCCCTTGCTATGGCAATTCAACAGCACCAGCTATCCCAGAGGTTTGATGGTTCGATGTCGAGACGAATTGGCTCAACGAGCTCCCGCAAGCAGACTCCCTCTTCCTCTTTCAGAAAACCGGTAGGCCCGAATTTTTATATTGTTGATAATTAATTATTGGCATTGTTGTTTATTATGCTTGGAAATGATATGCTATCAATCATCATCTACACTTTATATAAAATCATGCTTCTGCTGCTTTTACCTCGACTGACTAATTAATAATTTAAATGTTGTCGAAAGTTCGTAGTAGTAAAAAGGTGAATTTTGTCCCATTTGAATAAAAACCTTGTTTCTTGCTTGGAACTATGCATTTTGTAGGTGCCAGTGCATTGAACATGTATTCGATTAAGAAAGTAACAATTAACAGATATGAGGGCCACCCCATTTTTCTGGACTGTGCTTCCGAATCATTAGTAAATCTACTTTTATTTCTTATTAAATAATATTGAAGCAAGTATTGATGTTTGCTAGTTGCTCACTATCTACTTCTGATATCAGTAAGACTTGACGGACATGTGAAAAAATAATGAGTAACTATGGAGTATGATAATTAATAACATTACATTGTCAATTCTGTAACATCCTTGCAGCTAATTGACAACCAAGTGTATAAATTTCACAAGTTTGACATGCGAAGGCAGCATTTACTAAAAGAAAAAACGAATGAATTCTATCATTATGGTAAATCTGTAACCGGAGAGGAGCAGTGCAGTCTATATTTCTTGCACCTTTGAAAGCGCATAGGCACAGTGAACTGAAAATTATTGGGATGAGAATATTGATGATGATAGGTTTGCTACCAATATCTGTTGAACCGAATTATTCACATTTTGCAGCTATTATGAACTTGGTTTAACCAAGTCACCAAGTTATTGAATCTACTCACCAAAAGTTTCTTTAACATAAGATATAATGAACTTGCTAACAAACTGCTATTCAATATTTCTAATCGATATTCAGTTTCTAACTTTGTCACTTAAACTCAGTTAAACTTTTAATCAACTCTAAAGGATAATCAAGTTGCCAAAATAAAGAGTTTTATTTAGCTTTGAGATTGGTTCCACTTGATATAGAATTTCCAATGAAGCTAGCCAAGCACACAAAGTTACTTGCTCAGAGCGGAGTTGCAAAACTTAAGTAGAGCAGCTTCCTAAGAATTATTTTCTTTATGTAGAGCTCATCAAGAGTTATTCATGTAATTAGAAAAGCACAAGTTAGTTATGCTTATTCAATTTCAGAGCTAGCATTGCTAAGTCTTGTGTAATTTTACTTTTGTCTCTCAAATGTAACCTTTTCTATAACAATGAACTTCAATGCAAGCTTATGATTAGGGTTTTATGGATGAGCTTGAGATCACTTGACACATTTTGATTTACTTTGGTAATATTAGTTTGTACTTTGTGACAGAGATCCGGCAAAATCATAGAGTTCATCTATAATTTTCTCTTTATCTCTTTTCTTCCGTTTATGACAATTGTTCTATACTTAGTAAAATTTTGGTTTCATTTAGAAATAGATTTTGATCCAAAATCCTTTTAGATGTGATAAGGATGGAGTATGCTGACAATAATAAGCTATAGAACATGAAATATCTTGATGATATAAAAAGACCTCCATAGAACATCCTTTTAGCAACCTGTCACACCCTAGCGGATCTCCCCCTTAAGGTTAAACGGTGGTGCAATAGAGGTGGATGACTCGGGCATAATTCCGACTAGCAGTTATTCTAACTTGCACAATTAATCAAGTTAGTATTACTCACAAATATTCATAATCCAATTCAATTCAAAATTCATTTATATTCTCAATTTCTTGGAACCATGCATAATAATTTTACCAAAGCATATACAAAGTTGCTAAAAAAAGCAAGCATATAGAGATACAGATCCAAAAGTCTTTACAACTTTCTAAAAAACATACAACCCAAATATAATTCTTGGGTTCCATTACCGAGAGGGAGGCATAACAAAGAATCAAAGAAGAATCGAGGGGTGGAGGGGACAAGGAGGCGGGGGGGGGGGGGGGAGGGGGGAGGCGGAAGGATCAGGATGCCGAATAGGTGAAGTTCGCCTATAAATCATGACAAACAACTTACCTGGGAATCTAGTTGAAGAGGAAGACAAGAAAAGGTTCTGTCGAGCTTCAGTGGCGAAGGTACACATGCCCTACCCTACCAACGAAGATGAAGAAGAGAGGAAAGATCATTGCATAGGAGGAAAAGATGGGCGGTTTCGGTGTCAAGCAGGCAAGGAAGCGAGAGAGAGAGAGCGAGAGAACAGAATCAAGCTTGCGTACGATTCAAATCTCGTAGGGAAGAGAAGCTGAAGTCTTGGACGTAGGAAGTCTCTCTGTGTGCTTCCATGGGTCTAACCTAGAGACCGACGAAGGAGAGTAAGAGGAGCTCTCAGCCAATCTCTAGCGTGCAAAGGAAGAAGAAAGTTGTGCTGAATGGGGCCAAACTTTTGGTAAGGCAAAAATATTAATTTTTGTATTTTTAATATTATATATTAATTAGTTTACATATATAATAATAATAATAGTAATAATAATAATAATAATAATAATAATAATAATAATAATAATAATAATAATAATAATAATAATAATAATAATAATAATAATAATAATAATAATAATAATAATAATAATAATAATAATAATAATAATATGAAACATTTATTTGAAATATGAAAGTAAGATTACAAGTACTTATTTAAATTTGAGTGGACACTTCTTGGATATTAAATGAAATCATAAATATTAATTTAGTTAAAGTTTTGATAGTTAAACCAATGTAACATGAATATTTAAAATAAAGTTTCTAATCAACTATTACGGTTACACGAGTAATTAAGATGTTAATTAAGCATCATTAATGATATGCTTAAGAATATACTTTTACAATATTGTAGAAAGCTAAATATTGGAGGCAAAAAATAAACATGTTGGAAAGATACCATACAACTTTGAGCTGAGTATTCATGTTCTTATATTATGGTGATATTTTATTTCTTCTAAATCAAATACATTTATTTGTATTGTCATTTATTATGTTAAAACTAATGCAACTCATGATTTTGAATTCTATCAAATTTTTGTTCATATTGAAGAATAATATGTATGTACATTATTATTGATTGATTTGACTGCTATGCAAAATTAATTTTTTTTATTATTTAATGATATTTTTATTGGATGTTTATATGTGCATGATTGACTATGATTGTTTCACCTCCTAGTGGAACTAGTGGTACCCATATGCATATATGAAAAAAGATATTGTTATTGAAGTACCTTAAGTGGTACAATTTTTAGACGGTGTTTCTGTGACGATTGTATATACATGAAATATTATTGTTATGATATTCATGTAAACTTTTTGAATAACATACTAAATATTTATATTGATTTATAAAGAAGCTTAACCGACATGCATATTATCATTTTTTTTATTGTTGTAGTTTATGAATATGAGTATTCACTTGGCTTGTTATGCTCACCGTTATTTTTAAATTAATTTTTCAAGTAATTTTTAAGTGATTTAAAATATGAGTGATAGAAGAGATAAACGTTTATTGAAGATGCAAACAACTAGTAACAAGATAAATATTAATTATACTGTTTTGATTTAATTTGATTATTGACTCTTTTATCTGTTGAATTGTAGATTAATATAAAAAAATTAATTTACACCGGCCGATTATCTGTTTCCACCTTGGTTAATATCAGAGCACAAGATTTAAAATTAATTAATGAAATCTTGATGAAAGAGTCAATGAGATAATTATAAGAAAATATTAAAAAAAAATTAAAATTTAAAATTAACTCAAACTAATATGTATATCCATTCAGGCATCGTGCTACAACCGAAATTATTAAAGAAGGGAATCCAATAGAAAATGCTTAATGAGTTATAACATGCTGTCTGTTATTTTAAATTTTGAGGACGAAATATTTATAAGTGAGAAAAATTGTAAAGTTTGGGTTCTGTTACTAGGAAGGAGGCGTAACGAAGTATCAAAGAAGAATCGTGGAGTAGTGAGAAACGAAACGAGTTGGGAAGTCGAAGAGGGGGGAGGTGAAGCAGAAGGATCATGAAGCTGAATAGGTGAAGTTTGCCTATAAATCATGACAAACGACTTACCTGGAAATCGAGCCAAAGAGGAAGACAAAGAAAGAGTTCTGTATGGCTTCAGTGGCGAAGGAACCCGTGCCCAAGCTTACCATAAAAAATGAAGGAGAGATGAAGGATCATCGCAGAGGAGGAGAAGAGGGGCGGCGTCAGTTTCGAGCCGTGATCGAGGAAGTTGCTGTTGCGACATTGACATTGTCGAGCATACGAGGAAGCTTAAGAGAGAGAACCAATGCAAGCTTGTGTGTGATTCAGATCACTTAAAGAAGAAGAGTCGAAACCGTTAAAGGAGGAAGTCTCTCTGTACGCTTCTCTGGGTCAAACCAAAAAGGAGGAAGTCTCTCTGTGCGCTTCTCTGGGTTGAACCAAGAGACCGTCTAAGGAGAGGAAGTGAAGCTCTCGACCATGCTCTAACGTGTGAAGTAAGAAGAAAGTCACGCAGGTGCTGAACTGGGCCAACCTCCTGGTAAGATAAGAATATTAAGTTTTTTATTTTTAAAATTATATATTAATTATTTTATATGTGTAAATATTATAATAATATAAATAATATGAAAGCTTTATTTGAAATATGAAAGTAAAATTACAATTACTTATTTAAATTTGAGTGGACACCTATTGGATATTGAATAAAATCATAAATGTTGATTTAGTTGAAGTTTTGATCGTTAAATTAAAATGACATGAATGCTTAAAACAAAGTTTCTAATTGACAATTAAAGTTACATAAGTAATTAAGAGATTAATTAAGCATAACTAATGATATGCTTAAAATTATATTTTTACGATATTGTAGGCAGCTGACTGTTGGAGACAAAGATTAAACATGTGTGAAACAAGCCATACAACTTTGAGGTGAGTACTCATGTTCCTCTGCTATGGTTATAGTTTGTTTCTTCTAAATCAAATGCATTTGTTTGTATTATCATTTGTTATATTGAAATTACTGCAACTCATGATTTTGAATACTATTGAATTTTTATTCATATTGAAGGAATAATATGTGTGCACATCATTATTGAATGATTTGACTGCTATGTAAAATAAATATTTTTTTATTAAAATATGATATTTTTATTGGATTCTTGTATGCGCATGATTGAATATGTTGAAGCACACATTGCTGGTATGCACTAGTGGAGGAACACTAATGTACTTGTGCAGATATATGAAAAAAAATATTGATATTGAAGTACCTTAAGTGGTACAATTTTTAGACGATGTTCTTGTGACGGTTGTATAGACATGAAATGATATTGATATTGATATGATATTGATATATACTCTTTCAATAACATGTTAAATATTTATATTGATTTATAAATAAATTTAACCGGTAGGTTTATTAATCGTTTTCCTTGTATTGTTGTAGTTTTTTAATATGAATATTCACTTGCTTGTTTAGTTTATCGTTATTTTAAAACAAACTTTTCTAAGTAAATTTTAAGTGAATTAAGAGATGAGAGATAGAATGGATAACATTTATTGAAGACACAAACAATCAGTAACGAGATAATATAAATTGTATTGCTTTAATTTAATTTGATTTGTGGGTCTTTCTTCTGTTGATTTGTAGATTAATATAGAAAATTTATTTCACACCGTCTGACCTCTGTACCCGCCTTGGTTAATTCCAAGCCTCGGGCTGGTCATTACACCAAATGCTATATAATGAGACATAAGATCACTCATCCAAATACTTCTTACCTTTTCTTGAAATGAAATCAATAATATATAGGAGTAAACAATGAACTCAATAAACTAATTAGTACTAAAATAAAACTATATAGATAGAAAAAAGCAACTTGCATGCCAACTATGACTAATATGAGTAACAGTACTACATAAGAAAAATATAATTTAATCAGTCGGATGAAATATTAAGATTGGTATACAAGCAATAATTAGTAAACAGTAGTAACAATCATATATTTCATTAATTTTTTGTACAATCACGAGTGCTTTTAATTGTTTCATGCTCAATATTTATCATATTAGGAATGCTACTTGTGCTTTCATAAATTTTGACTAAATTCATTTCATTCGATCATCACCAAGCCCGTCGGCTACACAACTGTTGATAACGATTGATCATCTTCCGACATAACAATTGTCAACAGCTCTTTTGATACCAACATGTCTGTTCCAGCCTAAATATTAAAAGTTGGGATTCTATAAATTTCTCTATCATCTTTTCCTGCATAGTTCATCAGCATAAAGGTTTACTATCACAACACTTATGACCTTCCCTTTATCATTTTACTTTTAAAGATCATTTTCATGCGCATATGCAGTTGTTTAAGTATACCTACATGTAATTTTCTTAATGATCATATCCACTAATTCAGTAAAAGCATTAGCATCAGTAAAATCAATAGTAACAACTCAATTTTGTTTTTTTTTATAATATGCATGTGTTCGACAATATGCATAATTTTTAAATACAATTTATATTAATATATCATATAATATTCCAATAGAAAGATATTATTTTTAATTTTGGCACATGATTATCTTACTAGAATTTATGGAATATTTACATGACTAGTATCCCCAGTCTCGTTGTTTAAATTACATTGCTCTCATACAAGCCTTGCCACTCTGTCCTTCCTTTACTTCCTTATTACCCTTTGTTTCATTTCATTCTTTACCACAACCAACTATAGGGGTAATATAATGAGATTGCTTGCATTCGCATTCTTTACATATAGATATAATTATAATATTTTCTTGGCTATATACTCACACAGCCATCCACTTCTACTCCACTGGTAAAATCCCTCAATCAAGCAATGCAACATGCTAATCAACTTAGCTGCAATTCATAGTTAACAAACAGAGGCTAGAATAATTAGGTAAGTAAAGTGATATATGCATATATATATATATATATATATATATACATGCATACATACATACATACATACATATATATATATGTATCTATACATATATATATATATATATATATATATATGTGTGTGTGTGTGTGTGTGTGTGTGTATGTAACTTATCTTATCTCTATACTTCTAAAACTTTCTAATGATAGAACACCATTCTCTCCACCAGCCAGTACCAAGCTGAAAATTTACTACAAAGAAGTGAAAACGAGAAGGGTTTATTAGTTTTAATGACATTCCAATCATTTATGTTTATATATATACTTATTTACTTCACTATAGACAATTATTGTTACCTTTCCTCCTTTCAAACAATTCAGCTTTTCTTTTTCTGGTAATCTATTTGAGAGCTTCAACCTCCCTTATGCTGTTCCAGCTCTCGTTACGCTCGCAATTCATGCTACAATGCATTGGGTCGTGGGAAATGAGAGTGACGGAAAAGGGAAAATGAAGGAATGTCTGCTTGATTAATACATTTACATATTATAAATTCGAAAATTTATGTTACCTTTTCCTCGAATTTTCTTCCTTCCCTTCCCTTCTCTTGTTCTTCGCTTACTCCTCTTTTTCTTTATTAGCTGTAGCCCGAGAGCAGCAGTTGTTCTCTCTCTCTCTCTCCCCACCACCAACGGTGTGGGGAATGAGATTGTAAAGGAGAATATAAAGTGATTTTGGTTATCTATATATATGTATATATAGATATAGATGTATATTAGGTTAGCTCAATTAAATGAATCTCTACCCTCCAGTTAATCTATCCGTTGCATTCGAAGAATAGTGGGGGTGCTACTTGATTGCTACGGTACTCCTGTGCTTGTAATTGTGTTTAATTAACTTATTACATATTTAAATTAAAATTGATTACGTGAATGATTGTGTGTGTGTGTGTGTGTGTGGTATTTTTTTTTGTTATATAGAATTTTGATCGATACAAAAAGTAGAATTTAAAAAAAAAAGTTTGGGAAGATTTCGGGAGAGTGAAAAAATTAGGTATATTTTAAAAAACTCAAAATTTTATATGAATAAGCCAATTTGGGTATTGCACAACCAAAAGTCATTATAACAAGGCAAGGAAGTCGTAGAGAAACTTATTTGTAAATAATGGTTCAATAACTTTTTGTGCCAGTTCTGACAACTTGTGTTTGAAATTCCTTCTAAATTAGGATCTTCTACCCTACAAACAATTTAAAAATTTATCTTCATTAGGAAAGTGTTGTCAAAACTGGCCCAACTTATTAAATTATAAAATGCTAACTTTGATCACCTAATGTCTTTTTTTTGAGATTATTGAGGAGTATCCCTCAAAAATAATAACTCCCAACTGAGTTTTTATAGAAAAAAATTGGATTCTATTGATCATGTCACATGTTTAATTTCAGTTAATTCTTTTATGAACATTAATGGTGCACTGAAATGCCTATTGTTCTCTAAGGAACTCATGGAGGCCCCATTATGGTTGTTTTTGCAGCTACCATATGGGAGTATTGCTTCCTAGTTGCAATTTAAGAAGTAGTTCATCATCATTTTGCACGAGCCAAAAAATCATTGAAGAATTCATAGAATGCTTTCAATATGAGGCTAAATTATGGAGAGATTCCAAGGAGTTCTACTATTGTTTCCTAAACAAAATGTTGGAAATAAAAGACTTGGAACCAATATTAAATGCAGGCTACATTAACTCAAGATTTATAAGATGGTCCTTATAGATGAGCAATCAGGACACCGGCCAACAAGTTTCACCTGAGATATTGGAAGTTTTCCAACATACAAGTTAATATGGAGGAATATATTTACATGTCCACTTTTTCTTCATCTATTCTGCATATTGGTTCAATGGGAATCTTATGACAAATTTCTTGTGTCAAAAATGTCTCATCAAAAAAAGAAACTATATATATATATATATATATA
>NW_018250856.1:253538-266855 GCF_001263595.1 Phalaenopsis equestris | reverse complement strand
TAAATAATTATAACAATAACTATAATAATAATAATAATAATAATAATAATAATAATAATAATAATAATAATAATAATAATAATAATAATAACAACATAACAATAAGGAATTTGGAATGTCGAGCATCACTTTCAAAGACAAGTGTAGAACCAAAGAAATTATGATGTTGTTAAATCCTACTTTTGCCCCACTTTGAGATTTTATTGTACATACTGTGTCTACAATCCATGATAAAAAGTGTTTTCAATTACTAACACTGATAAGAATAAGTGTACATTGTTGCTTCCTATTTTGACTGTTTGTAATTTATATTAAAATAAATCTTACTGACACACCCCAACTAACCCCCCTAAAAGCATCAGCTGAGGTGCAACAAAAGTGGACAATTTGGCCAGACTAAATTCTCACCAAAACTCGCATAGAATTATAAAATTAGGACTTGATGGGTGATGAACTAGTCTAACTAATTGCTGTAAACATAATTGATACGTTGCATTCTATAATTCATTTATTTACATACTCTATAGCGTGGAAAAAACGTATTATCAAAATATATAAATTATACAGAGCTGCTAAATTTAAAATAAATTAAATACGTACCCAAGAATTCTGTATAGCTCTAAATACTATACAGTGCAAAACTGTACAAATCACACTTAACTATTTGCCCATTGTTCGTTATCTATACCTGAAAGACAACAACGTAGAGTGAACAATAATGACCTTAGAAAAATAATTAAGGCTAAAATAAGGTTTTATACAAAGAAAGAAAATAACATACATGCTCAAAATGAAACAGTACGTGTCTACACACACAAGTCATAACATGCTAGCATAGTAGAGAATACAAAAGGATAGTAAGTTGTGTAGAAGCCTAGATTGCTGTATAAACATGCATGTCGTAAGCATGAAATCATAAGTAGGTATCAGTGTCGAACGTGGAATCACATGAAAACCTTTAAAAATTTGTTTTTCTTAAATTAACACAAGATTATATCATATAACTTGACGAAGTAGCCCTACAATGAGTGCCCACATGCATGTGATAAACATTGTAAGAATTCATGAAACTTAACTCATTTCATAATTTAACCCAAACCATTTTTTATTTGTCAAAACATACCTCAAACGGAGTTCTTGGCATTAATCTGCCCTTCTGAAACTGCCTATTTTCTCTGTAACTCTTTCAAACACATCAAAACACTCTCTTCGTTGATTTCGTGCAAAAGCTTGTTTGAAAGCATTAAAATCACTTTCGACACTTCCGAAAGAACATCGACGCTTCAGACGACTACGAAAAAAAGAAAAATGCACAAAAATGTGACAAACAATAAAACAAAAGTGTGAAAAAGGAAATGAAAGTTTCAAATGATGAGAAAGAGTGAGAGAGATTTGTACCATTTTATTTCGTTCTTGAAGCTTGAAATTTTCTCCAGCGGTTTCCCTGTGTCGCTCAACCTGCGCCTGCTCGCCCTTGCACTATAGGAAGGGTCGCGAATGCTTGCTGAGCAGCTATAGTCATGTGAAGGGAAATCAGAACAAGGTGTGGGAAGTATTAGGAAAGGAGTGAGGCATTTTGCGGCTTCCTTATGCCATTCACACCTTTGCTATAGTGATGAATCACAAATACTTCTTTGCCGAGCGAGAATCCCTCTAGTCGAGCGAGTGAAGCGAGGGAGAGAAATGGGAGTGCGTCACTTAGGTAAAATCATCAAAGATCACAACTGTTGGATCTCACCCAACCACTACATGTGCTCAAAAGTCCCGTAAGGTTGGCGGTCACAATTTGACAGACTACATTCTCACCAAAATTCACCCTGACTTGCAGAATCAAGACCTGATGGGTGATGTGTTAGTTTACTAAATCACCGCAAAAATAATTGATTCATTGCATTCTATAATTCATTCATATACATACTTTGAAGCGTAGAAAAATCATATTCTCAAAATATATAAATAATACAAAGATGCTAAATCTAACTAAAATTAAGTACATACCCAAAAAGTCTGTACAACTCCAAAAACTATAAAGTGTGAAACTGTAGAAATCACACCTAGCTACTCGATCTGATATTCGTTGCATATATCTGAAAAACAACAACATAGAGTGAGCAATAATGAGCTCAAAGAAAACAATAAGGCTAAAATATGATTTTATACACAAAAAGTAAATAACATACATGTTCAAATGAAATAGTACGTCTACACATACAAGTCATAACTTGCTAGCTTAATAGAGAACATGAAAAGAGAGCAAATAGTGCAAAAACCAGACTGCTGTATAAACAAGTATGTCATAAGCAAGAAATCATAAGTATAATTAAAAGCATATTCATAAGCTGTTTAATATATGTAATCATAGTAAGGCCAATCCATAGGTGTCATTTCATACTAATGTCACTTGTAAATATATAGAACTCAACTATTTTCACATCCTTTCATATCATGGGTTGTCACCTTGCCCCAAATGTCATATAGACTATCAATAAAGGTCGGACATCTCTCAATATAGCAATTATCAATAGCTCATTCTGATACAAACAGTTCTCTATTGTTCTGTCACCGCTTAATTCCAACGGTTCCCAGAGTTTTGTTTCCGCCTAAATGTCAGGAGGCGATAGTACCACATCTCTACAGAGTGTACTTGTAAGCACTCATGTAATAATCTAACATTTATTAGACATTACATTTATCATAGGCATGAATCATAATAAATGAATACCATCATGCAATGATTTCATAAGCTTAATCACCTATATCATGCATAGCATAACATTACACGCATCTTAAGAGAAGTCAACATGCATTTATACATTCACTTGTGGGTATTCATCCACAATAGACAATAATTTATAAATGCATCTGTGTCCAACGTTGAATCACATGAAAAATTTTAGAAGATTATTTTTCCTAATTTAGCACAAGATTATTTCACCTTTCTTGATGGAGCATCACTACGATGAGTTGTCTCGAGCTCACTACCTTGTATAGATAACGTGAGAATTCATAAACATCGTAGAAATTCATGAAACTTGGCTCATTTCATAATTTTATGCAAAACATGTCTTATTTGCCAAAACACATGTCAAACAAACATCTCGACATAAATCTGCCCTTCCAAAAATGTCTATTTTCTCCCCAACTCTTCATACCACCTCAAAACTCACTTTTTCTTCGCTGATTCTATACTGTAACCCGCACGAAAGCATTTAAATCACTTTCGACGTTTCTGAAATGACTTGGACTCTTTCGACCGCTACAAAAAGGTAAAATGTATGATAAATGAGACGAAATGGTTGAACAAAAATGTGAGAAAAGAAATGAAAATCTTCAAATGAAGAGATAGAGGGATTCATATGATTTAATTTCATTCTCGAAGCTTGAAATGCTGCCAGCGGCTTCCTTGTGCGCCGCTCCACCTGCGCCTTCTCGCCCTTGCACTGTAGCAAAGGTCATGAATGCTTGTCGAGCAACTGTAGTCACGTAAAGAGGAAACAGGAACAAGAAGTTGTAATAATCAGGAGAGGAGCGCTGCATTCTGCGGCATCCCTATGTAGGCGAGGATCAATGTGGAACAGAGATAGACGCATGAGAGGGTGTGCACCTGGGAGAG
Organism: Phalaenopsis equestris; assembly: GCF_001263595.1. Taxonomy (NCBI): domain Eukaryota; kingdom Viridiplantae; phylum Streptophyta; class Magnoliopsida; order Asparagales; family Orchidaceae; genus Phalaenopsis; species Phalaenopsis equestris. The sequence continues at coordinate 263,242 of NW_018250856.1, read as the reverse complement.
TCGTCTAAGTGTCATGAGTGAGATCACCGATTGCATTGGGTACATTAAGAAATATTAATCATGTGATTTATCTTTTTATTTCTTCTTCATTATTGATTATGGAAGTTTTGACTTGCAAATTTTATTTGTTTTTAGCATATCCCCACATATATTTGACTTTAAATGACCCTAGAAAGGGTAAAGATTTTTGTGGGGGTGAAGAGAAAATGGAATTCAAAGAAGAAAACAATTGCTAAAGGTGGTGAATCAGATGTCCAAGTTGCAATGTATAGTAATGGAGCCGCCATCACTAGTTGCTCATTTGAGACGACTTATTATTCGTCTCCTATAGAGGTGAGTACCTAGAGCCATTGCCATTCAAAATGTCCCAATGAAGGCAGCTCTAAAAATCGAGTTTAGTGGGTCGAGTTTGTATCAATATGCCAATTTATAATTAGTGAAGAGTTGGTAGACTAGAGGTTTGAGATGAGACAAAGTAGAAAGTAAGTTGTGATCGACGAAAAAGTGAAGGAGGTTGTTAATTATCCTCATAGGTTAGCCAAGTTCATTCTGGATGGTTAAAGAAGAATACCTACAAACTTGACATAGTTTCAAATGTCAAGGAGCGGATCATAGCATTGGTTTTGATTGGCTCAAAGATGGACTTTTTGTATGCAATCTATGTTGGACAAGTTTTGTTAAGCTAGTTCAAGAAGAGATCAACCTTGTCCACTCATATGAGTTTTATCTTGTTGTTCTGAAGTCTTGGCCACCAATTGGTACCATGGGAACAATATAATGGGTTGCTATTACGACTAATTCAAATAAGAAATGATTCAGAGTGAAAAAGCTTTATTTTGACAACTTATATATAACTTAACTCTAGCCATGGAGAGGGAAATGACCCAACAAGAAGTTTGCATTGAAAAGCATTGAAAAGTTAAAAAATTTAGTTTTCAAGAAGGATTCAATTACTGTGATGACAACTTAGTAGGTTGAGAAGAGGTCTTAGGATGCTGATGCTGCATTCAAGGGGGTTGCTCCATTGAGGGGCCAAATAAATAAGATGTGTGAGGAGCTTGATGTCCCTCAATCAGAATGAGTTGGCCTTAAGACCTTTGAATGGTTCTTCATTCCTTAGTTTGAAGCGTGAGAATGTATCACACCAATCTCAGTGGTTTGATGAGGGCATCTAGTTTTGTTGGAATAAACTGAATAAGAAGTTGTTGCTCCAGCCTCATGGTTGACCTAAAGATGTTTTATGTGGCAATTATGGATTCATCGGGCTTGGGTGAGGGGAGTGTTGATTAAAGTATATATTTCTTTTTTTTTAGCTTTTTTTTGTTTTTTTCTCTAAAGATTAATGTTAAGAAATAAAAAGCTCTTATCTTGTCTTTTATTTTATTTTATTTTTTTTATTTTGCTTCATGCGATGCTAGTGAGCCTAGTTCAACTATTGAGTATACAAAATTCCTAATTATCGTTGATGGGTAAGCTCTTAAGCAAACTTACATATTTGAAGAAGTAGAATCCTTTGTCGTGAAATCCAATTAGGTTCTTGAGTTGTGAGTAAATTGATGAAAAAAATTGGTAGACTTTTATGCCATAAATGAATTTATGAAGACTATAGGCTCTTGGGCTGTATTCTAAGTTTGTTTTGTATGTTGAGTTAGTGTTTGTTTGTGCATGTTTGTAGTAAATGATTTGGCTCTCTTGGTTGGTTGAGCTACCTTTTTTGGGCCAGTTGGCTAATTCAATTGACTAAATTTTGCCTTAGTTTTCATTTTATTCACCCAATTCTTATTCATTTTCGTTTACCTCCTTCAACAAGTTGTCACCTTTAACGAGCCTCACTTTATGCTTAAGCTTTGTCTTTTACGGGAATTATCATTTAAACCCTTTAATAAATTGGATTTTCTCATTACTTATTGTGGATATTTTTCGTAGAAAGGGAAGTCACGTATATGGCTTAGACCCATCTTTGGAGGAGATATCTAGATATAGATGAATCTAAAGTTCGGGGTTTGGGGTTGAGTTCTAGGCGATTATTTGTCATTATGTTTGTAATATGTTGGAAAAATGCAAGTCATTCTGTGTTATTAAGACTTTTAGTAGTGTTCTAGTTTTCTTAGTTTGATCTTTTTATGAGAGAAATATATGGGCTTTGTTTCTTAGGGCCATTTGATTCCCTATTTTCCTTATTCTACAACTCAAGGCTAGAAAGACACAACGTGAGCTTGTTAAGCTTGGGTTGTCTTTTGCCTTGGGCCATGACACTCTTATTTTAGGAGTTGGTTTTCAATTATACATACGTTGAGATCTTGTGGGCTTTGACACTTAAGCTGTCCAACTTTCTTTTTTTGCTAGCCGAACTGCAAAGAGAAAATGTTATTCTAATATTGACCTAGTATTTTTATTTTTGAGTCAGCTGACTGATGTTAGTCCAGGTTTAACTTTTAAAGCCAATCATTGTGTTCTTTTTGTTTACCTAGATCTTACTTTGAACTTGCTCAATGGCATGAGTTCCTCGAATGTTTTTGATGGGACAAGTTTAATGAGTTTATTTGGTGGGATAAGTTTCCCTAGTTTATTCAGTGTGTGAGGTCCCTGAGATTGTTTTTGGAACTCATTTTGGAACTCATTTTTTTAGGTTGAACCATTTAATGAACTTGTCTTGCAAAAAGTTTGTTTATGAGCGCCTAACATTTTTATTGAAACAAAATAAAAAGTAATACAATGAATAAAAGTAATGGAATGAATTTCAAGGAAAGAAAGTGTTTTGGTCATCCTTGCTTAATGTTTTATGGCTTAAGGGGCTTATTTTTCATTGTGTCTATAGTTGGTATGCTTATGGATCAACTCATTCTTTAATGATAATAGTGTTTGTTACTTATATCCCATATAGAGTTAGTTTCTTCATTAACATCCCAAATATTGAAATATTAAAATTTACTCATTAAAATAGTTTTATGTGTTATTTAGGTGCCCCAATCTAATTCTATAGCAATATTTCATTCTGTTCTGTATCTTACAACCCTTATCTTAAAATTCAGAACTAATAATCGATGTTGAGTACTTAAATTTTTATTTAGAATGACCTTACAATTTTTGAAATCTCGACGATCTTATTTTTTCATAAGAAAATAATCAATTTGTGTTTTATTAGATCTATTCTTATAAGTAGCAATATGCTCATCTCTTTTCTTAAATAAAGTATTAATAATAAGAAAATCATAAGCTAAAACAAAATTTAGTATGGTTCTACATTCTTCATCAATCACTCCAAAATCGTAGCCACTATGAATATTTCTAAAAACTTTTACCACTTTACAAAGATCTCTTTTTAAATCTCTTCCAATAAAAATTCTTTCTTTTAGAGATATCATTTGTATATTCTTCTAGTTGATTCCAAAGTTTTTCTTTTGGATCTATATCTAAACCTACTTGAGGAACATAAACACTTATAACATTAAAAATCCTAGCATTCACAAATATTTTTAGAGTTAAAATTCTATCTCCAATTCTATTAATTTTCACAATATTATCTTTTAAACTATTATTAATAATTACATTTATCCCATTTCTAGTATGACTCTTATATAAATACCAAAGTTTAAAACTTAAGCAATCAATCTGCTTAGCCTTTTTTCCACACCATTTAGTTTGTTGAATGCATACGATCTTTATCTTCCAATGAACCATAATATCTTCCTATGCACAAAATGTATCAGACATGCACAAGATAATCCGTATTAAAATTTTTTTTGGGTTTCTTCCTTACTATTGGAGGATTTTAAATGAATTCTAATAAAATTAAAGATATAATGAAGGTGCCTCCTCTTAAATTGACTCAGTAGTTGTAGTGACTTATAGGACTCTTGAGTCATCTTATTCTAAATTTGGTGTTAAATGCAACATAATGAGCTATCTAAAGATAACTTAGGAGAAATCACACTTCTAAACTACAATAATTCAAGTATTCCAAGTAAAATAAATCAACATGCATGCTAGCTTTTTATATCTCTATAAGAAATCTTTTACTATGCTAATCTTTCATATGAAAAAATTGAATATACTAATGCATGCATCAATGACATTTTCTAAATGAAAATACTCTAAATTTCTACATACATTTGACTTTTAACTTTACTTTTACTTTATACTTTTTTCATACATATATGTTAGCTTAGAGGATCACCGTCAAAATAATCTAATACACCCTTTACTGATATTATGTCGTTGGCTCGCGTTGGCACAACGGTTTGTGATGAAAACATCACAATTGTCTCTTACATGTCTCTGGTTGTTATTATTATGTCGGCGCAACGGTTAACGATCTATACATCACAGTTATCTGGGTTAGTAAGCTATGTCTACTTGCCCTTGGCCAATATTATCTCGTTGACACAACTATTAGTGAACTGTCACATTTGTCTGGGTGGCAAAAAACCTCTACACGCATGGGTATACTGGCGTCTCCTTTCTGTACCATTAGAAAGTGAATATCTCCTCTGGACATGCACATAGAAGCATTTATTTATATCATATTTTCATTTTATACTTCAAAGTGTACATTGCTTTCATGCGTAATTTGTATTTATTTACTAAAAATCATGCAACTCTACTAAAATCTAAGGTCATATGATAGTTTAAAAGTTGCAGCATCACTTTAATTCTAAAGGTAAAATAAAGGCCAAATTATAATCTGACATATACATTTTAGTCATACAATGAGCTAATATATCCTTGGCTCGGTGGTAGTAGCATTGGCGTAAGACTCTCGAGTAAGGGGTTTAAATCCCAGCTCTTTCGGGAGGATTCAAATAGCACACGGACTGAAAGAGGGGTCCGCCCCTTGGTCAGTCCAACCTATAAGGGTTAAACGGCGGTCTCTGGTTGTCGATCAATCTTTTATAATAATCTTTTACTATATATATGAATATAAAGATCGTTTAGTAATCATTATGCAACTATTTAGACAACTACATTTAGGGTCTGTTTGGGGTAGCTGAAGTTTTTTAGCTTTTCAGTTGCAGTTGCGCTACCCTAGGAAACTACTGTGGGAAAACTACTGCGGGGAAACTGACTGTCTGTTTGTTGCAGCTGTGAGAAAACAACTGTGGGTGCTAGACATGCAAATACCTGGAATTGAGTGGCATGTATGCAAATCTTTCAAAATTAAATTCCTAGACTTTTAAGTGGCTAAAAGACATTACCTTAAAATAACATATATACAAAAAATAAGATACTCGAGGACCACAAAATAATTTTTCTTTAATTTGCCATGTTAACGATTAAAGTTGCAGGTTTACATTTTATTTACCAGAACAATACATCAAACACTCACTCCCACTCTCCTTATTCCACAACTTAGAACTTCAAAAGAAAACCACAAATGTAGAGGAGAGCGAGGGGAACATCAACTCATAATAATCCCTCAAAGCCCTTATTAATCCAAATGAAGGAACAAAATCCACTCACAGAGAGAGTGAGAATAGAGGAAAGAGAAAACATACCAGATCAGAGAGCTCACCATCAAGCCAATGGCGGCGCCTGCTTAGCAGTCTCGAGCATTTTCTGCCATGATTCCCTTTGCGATATCTGATCCCACTAGCGCTTCACATGAGCATCCTTGCTAAAAGTCTCCTTCGTTGGTTCAATGTGCATCAGTAGCTTACCCTAGCGCAAGAGCTGAAGGAGGTCGAAGAAGATTAGGGCGGAATTGAAGGAGGGGGCATCCAAGTAAAAAGCCGAAGGAGAAAAGGGGATCGCAGGGTCGAACCAGCAACTCGCAGTTAAGCGAAATTGCGGGGCACCACAGCTGCCCAATCACACCAAACACCACAAATTCACGACGCCCTGCTGCGTCTCAGCTCTTCCGCCGCCCCGCCCCAAACGGGGCCTACATTTAATTTGCATAAATAATGGCAAACCATATGAAAAATTACATATGATTTTATTTCATTATGTAAACATTTAACATGCATATTTTCCTATCTCACAATATGAAAAATCAACTTTAATCTAAATCACATTGAACTAAATCATAAATGAAGCACCAATAAAATCAAACATACAATTTAAAATAAAGTTGATTACTGAAATTTAAATATACAATTACTCACCTCAATTATTAGGAGATCTTTTTATAAGCTAATCATCCACTTAGTTCTTTTGTCAATGTTTTACCAGTTTATTGTCACAAAATCAAGATCCTAAATATTTTCAAATTGCACATTAATTTAGTTATTTATATATCTTCTAAGTTAAATGACATAAAATATAATTCTATAATTTACACCACTTTTCGTAGCAAGGCCCAAAATTCTTCAATATCAAAACTCAATTAATTCTCCCAATTCAAATCATTATTATAGACTCATGATAATTAATGTTCACATAATGATAATTAAAATATAAGAAGGTTAGAAGAAATGTAAATCTTATCTCTATTTTCGCCTTGATCAATTCTTTGCAACTCCAGACTAAATCATATTATTCCTTAATTTCTAAATGATTAATATATTATTAATATCTTAATACATAATATATATTAAATTAATTAATTAAAACAATAAAACCAAATATATTATACTTATAAAATCCCTCGGCAGAAGGATGAAGCTCGAATGAGAGTGCATCAGAGCGGCGTCTAACCTTCTCTTGAACAAAGGCTCGGCTCTCCTCTTCCTCCCTCGCACAAGCAGCGTTGAAATTTCTACCGCAAGCACTAGCAGGCTTCGTCGAAGCCCAAGAAGTGCTCTGCCTCCTTTCCACCTACGGCTAGGATACGAGCTCTCCTTCTCCTACCCCAAGCCGTTTGATTCAGCGCACAGGGGCGTCGTCTCTTTCGTATAAAAGTGCGTGCGGCTGCTCTGGTATGCACGAACCAAGCCTCAGACCGTGATAAGGTCATCTCCTCTGGTTTTGAAACTTGGCGCACACAGCCTCACTCGATTCTTCCTCGCTTCCTCGACTGTCAGGGCACAGATGTTGTCTGCTTGGCACGCTTCATTTGATAAAGAAAAATACAAAAAAATTAAATGCTCCAAGTGGATTTAGCTAATTCAAGCTATATAAAAAGACATGATCGCTCAAAGTGAGCCTCACCCTAGCAAAGTTAACCCTTTTCTTCTATTTCTTCTTCCTTCTCGTTCTCTGACTCGCCCCTCTTGTTTTATTCGAAAGAAAGGATAGGCTCTCGATTAAAACCCCTTTTTAACTTTTAAACCTAACCATAGCGACGGTTAACCCACAATGCCGATTCTAATTTTTCTTATATGCAGTTATTACAATATATAGCAAAAACCACCCTCATGGCCTGTACATTTGTTGAATTTGGGCTAACTTTGCTTCTTTGATACTGAAAAGGAAATATTATTTAATGATGACTTACTTTAGGCACTCGTCATAAATTTTGCTTCAAGAAAAATTGTGTGAATTGAGATAGTTCTAAAGGTTCTACCAACATTGTTCCAGCTCATGTTTAAAATACGGTTTCAAGTTACTAATACTCGAGCTCTGTATAAGGATTTATTAGTGGAATTCATTTTACATTGGGAGTCAATGCCATATCACTGTCTTTTTAATTCTCAACTTATTTTCAATTAGGTGAATGAAAAATATGAGACAAGAAAGGAAATAAATGTTTTTTAAAGTCAAAGTGAAAGGTAACAATTTCATCTTTTATTTATATTAAACTAATTCCTAGAGAAGAAAGCTGACATGTTGATTTTCTATTAGTGTATTGAAAGCTTAACAAATTATGCATAATATCCATTAATATATTGCAAGTTATTTATATTGTCAATAAATTTAACTAGCCTTCAATGTGTGTGAGAAAGATTGTTAATACCTTGAAAAAAGTTCATTTTGAAAAATTTGGAAGCTCCTTAAGAGCAAGGACATTCACTAATTGATCTTAAAGCAAGGATAATTTTGCTAAATTTAAGAAAAGTAGCAGAAGAATTTTCTAAATGACGTATTCAGTTCTAGAAGATTGTCCCTGCACAACTTTAAATATTCACATAAATTACAATGTCTATCGAGCATATGGCGATTTGTCCTTTGAGGGATGGATTTACTTGTCCCTTTTTTTCATCAAACTATTAAAGGAAATTCACTCTTGTAAAGACTGGCTATATTACAAAATAAATATAGGCAAAAGATATGCTATAGTCACAATTTTATTTGTTTGAAACTTCATATGGAGACCAACATCTTGCTAACATGGTTTTTTAGTGGTTATGGTCAACAAAGGTCCATAGTTTGTGTATAAGAGAATAAAGAAGTTCTAAAGAAGCCAAACTAAAGGAATTCATCGTATATTTGTTTCCTGCATCATCTAAAGACCAATGTTCATGTTGAAATTAATGAATTGTAACACTGAAGTTAATATAAACCATAGTAGGAAAATTAAATATTATCATACTAAAAGCCGGCGGTTACAACTAAATACACTTGAAAGAGAAATTATAGCAAACATAACTTAACAATACGTTGAAATAGGAAATAACAAATGATAACAAAAACTTAATCTATGGTGGATCTCGGGATGGAGGTGGTGATTGGCGGAGGGTTGGAAGGTGGCGAGATGGTAGATGAACTGGCCAGCTAATAGAAAACATCAAGGGAGAGATTTCCGAGTTCTAGACAACAAACAGGCAACAATTAATGACGTGAAACCGCTATTTTGGCAGATGAGAGCAAATGGGAAGGAGGTTGGGCACATGTTTTGGAAGCGACAACGAGTAGGTATATAAGGAACAGTGGCTGAGGGGCAAGGAAAGATAGAGACAGCTATAAGGTTGTAGTGGGGGGCGTCTTGGTGGCTGGAATAATAGGAAAACAACTAGGAATGGTAGTAGAGGGGGTGAGAACGAGCATGAATGTCGTCGATAGTAGTGGGTGGCCCAAGGCATGGAATTAATTAAATTGGGTATTGACGATCAAATGGTGAGAACTAAGTTTTATACGTATATTTAACATTTAATAAATGAAAGATAAACTAATCAAATTAAATTATCACAATATAATTAAATTTACTGCATCATAAGTCGTCTGCGTCTTTTATAAACATTGTCTTTTCTATTATTCATCTTTTAATAAATTGATTACACTTGAAAAGTTAGTTTAAAACAAATGTGAGCTAACAAAAGATAGTGAATGCTCACATTGTTAAACTATAGTAATACAAGGGGGAAAAAAGAATATGCATGCTAGTTAATTTTTTAATAAATTATTATAAACCTTTGATATTTTAAGAATATGATGCTATTCAATGAATCTTACTATATCAATAGTACATATCAATAAAGAAAAGAACACATTAATCAAAATAAAACTTGTTCAAATATCTTTAACTAATAATGCAAAATAGTTGAGAAGAGTTAAAATGTCGTCATAGATAAAAAGTACAAGTACACATCTCGATGATTGACGTTTTGCATGCTCTTAACTTGTATTACTTCTTTCAAATTATCTCCTATAAAATATTCAATTATCACTTTACTTATGTTTTAATTTAATTATCAGCTATTGTTGAATTATATTATTTTAATTAAGATTTCAATAATTAAAATTTTTGTTTAATAATGGTAATTAATATTAAATACTATTATTTTATATAAAATATTTTTAGAATTAAAATCCTAAGCTTTCTTTAGTGCCGACACTTTTTCTTCAATCCACAAGTGGAATTTTTTTAGCCTGAATCTATTGTACTT
>NW_018250856.1:246246-253423 GCF_001263595.1 Phalaenopsis equestris | reverse complement strand
ATAATATTGATTTAATAACTTCAATAAAATGGCTGCAAAACCCCTCTAACGCATGCGATTCTTCTCCTCTGCTTGTGTTGCTCGACTTCTTCCACGCTATCTAACTCCTTCACACAGAAAAACTCCTTCGACAAGTTTCCTTCTTTCTTCCACTCAACGAGTGCACCCCTTTTTTTCCTCTTTATTTTTCTTTGGCTCGATAGTCAGGATCTTCGACTCAATTGTCAGGATCGTCCTAGATGCTCAAGATTGTCTCCTTTATGTGGAGGCTGGTAAAAGCAATGAAGCTCATAATTCCTTTTTATATTACAAACCTTTTGTGTTTCCTGATTCGACCCATTTTATGAGGCCAAATATTGGTTAGAACACCTTTGGATGATTCTTAGGAATGATATATAGCTTTGTTTAAGGTTAATTTAATGTGGATTTAAGCTTTGATTTCACAAATGGGTTGGCTAAAGTTGGGAGTCTGTCTACATGGGAATAGCAAGATTTCATTCAAAATCAGTAAACAATTCTATATAATAACTGAAAATCAAAATAATAAATAAATAAATAAATAAATAAATGAATAAATAGTGATAATAAATAAATAAAATAGGTGTCGGTTAAAGTAAACGCATCCTTTTGCAGAAATTAAATTGCACACTTCTACCATGCTTTCCCACATTCAACCCATTAAACAAACGAGAAGGAGAGGGAGAGTGAGAGAAGAATCAGAGAAGGAAGAAAGGAGGAGGGGTCGAGAGTGAGAGAAGAATCAGAGAAGGAAGAAAGGAGGGGTCGTTTCCATCCCTAAATTACAGCTTCATTAAGAAGCTATGCATGCAACGCACTATCTAGCCGAGCAGCTTGTATGTGTGTGAAGAAAGACAGGAGGAGAAGAAGAAGATGCTGAAGGAGGAGAAGGCTCCTGCGTGCGGTAAGAGTCGAACCTCGCGTGTTGTAGGAAAGAGAAAATGGAGGCAACATGGAGTGCCTCACCGTGATGAATTGAGCCCAGCACTAGTTGAGGAGGCATCAACGCTATGCTCGCTTGCAGAGGAAAGGGTATGACCGCATGTGTGCTTTGTTGCGTTGAGCCGCGATCAAAGTTAGAAGAAGAAGAAGAAGTCGAAGAGGAAAAACGTTGCAGCTCTATCGAGAGGAAAAGAAATAGTGCTCAAAGGAAGACGACTGAAAAGAGAAGCTTGTGCGTGTAAGCCTCGAGCGTATAAATTGAAGAATATAAAAGTGAGTTAAATATTTTCATATATATATTAAAGCCCTAGGGCAATATTTTAAAAAAGGAAAGGATATATGATAGGTTGTATGAGTGGGCTTGGAAATGTACCCACCCACATGGTAAAACACACAAAAAATTAAAGATACATGTAATCAAAACCATCATTAGGGACGACTGAATTTAGTCCCGCCACTATCTCTAGTTCTAGGATGGGAGTTAGTTAGCAAATTGGTGAGTTGCGTGCTGAGCTCAAGTGGGTCACCATTCTTCTTCTTCTTCCTCCTGAATGTGTAAACCTATTATTCATTGTCTGAAGATTGTCTCATCTAATCAGTATGTTGTTCAACATATTGCCAGACATTTATAAGTTGCTAAATCCCTTGCGCCTGACTAACAACAACGACTTGCTCGTTTAGATGAGGTGGTAGAACTGCAGTAGAAGGATTGACAACTATTGTAATCACATTAGGTTCTTGTGTAAGTAAAGTATGAATTGTCGCCTCTGTACCGTATACTTCTCGGGGATGAGAAGCTGCAAGGCTCTCTTGATTATCGGTCCGAACATTTTTCTTTATAAGTAAGGATCCTTCAGTATTGTTTTCAATAATATTTGAAGGTGTAGGTTGCTCAGCAGAGTCATCCGACAACACATCAATCGCGGAAACTGAAACAATATTGCCAGGAGAGGGGTCCCCAGGGGCAATTAAGTCAGACACCAATTTCTGTCTTATGGTAATTTGCTCCATAGGTGGGGCCAACGTGTCCAAAATAGTGGGGTTTAGACTTATCCTTATTCGCTTGAGTTGTAGATTTCAAGTTAGGAAGAAGCCTATGACATCTGTCAAGGTTATGTCCAAACATCTTACAGTGAGTACAATAGAAAGATCTATATTCCATGACAATTGTTTGCCAATATTCATTATGTGTTGTGCCGAGCCAGACTTCTGTAATATTAGGTAAAGTATATCCCGTTCGATAAGTATTCTGACAAAAGAAGGACTTGTTATATTGAAGGTAGATAGATCAAGCTTCAGAGGATCCCCATGTATGACCCCAATAGAGTAAAGAACCTGATGATTAAAAAAATGCAGCTTGAGATCAAGTAAACTAAGCCATACTGGTACAGTGAGAGGTTCAAGGTTTGGGTCAAAATCATGAGTCCACTTGAGTAACTTCATTGACTTTCCTGCAATGTTAAGATATTTTTTTGAGAAATCCTGAGCGTACTCTTCAGCCATGGTTAACTGAATTAACACATGTCTCCCATCAAAGAGACTCACTTTCCACTTGTCTATAAGTTTGAGGTCATCAAAACTCTTTCTGATTACATCTATAGGCGGGTGTCCCCATTGAAATTTTTCAATAAAGGAGAATTTGAATTTTGCAGTCAAGGTTAAAATTTCTAAATGAGAGAAAAAAAGTGTTGCTTTCCCATCTTTCCTGCTTGTTCTCCTAATAAAAGAACAATCACCAGTATATTCTTTATAGTTTGAGGGGAAAACAACAATTGACTCCACCAGATGATCACCCACCACGTGGGCGAAGAAAACTTTGCCACGTTCAAACGAAGGAGATAACTCACTCATCCAATAGGGAGAATGTTCACCTGCAATGAGGGAGGAAGGAGAGGGAGGAGTTCTGTGCTGTAGTTGTGAGCCGATGTTAGGGCTGTCGAGTCATGCGAAGGAGGGGAACCGGAGGAGATGAGATTTGTTGTGTTTGAGTGTGTCAGTGGGTGAGGAGGAAGAAGTCGCATAAGCTCAGCATCGAAACATACGACGACGCTAAAAGCACTAGCCGACAGAGGAGACGCTCGGCGTCAAAATGGGCGAATAGACGAAACAGACGAAACTGAGGACCGATGAAATGCGAGCTCTTTCGTTCAATATTTATATACGAGTGTGAGTTTATTTAATTAATGTTAGTGTAATTTTTAAATTAAATCAGGATAGAAGCCATAAAGTTTGAATTAGAGACAGTAGAAGTGAGATAATTTTTTGTATGGAAGAGGAAAAATTACGTGCAGGAAGGGTTGCCGGTCGAAGTTATGTTAGGGTATTTATAATAATTAAATTAATGCATATATATATATAATATATATATATATATATATATATAAATATAAGGTTATTATTTAGATGTTAAATTTAAGGGCGTTTTAAATTAAAAATCAGATAGCGAAGGCAAGTGATAGTTTAACAGTATTGAAGGAGTTAAAGTTTAACCTCTTTTTTATATAAGTTATTTTAATTAAAAAGTTGGTAAATTAATATTAACATTATGAATTAAGAATCTTAGATTGAGGAACTTTTGATGCAAAATGAATAGTAGTTTTAGATTGAGGAGTTTTCGTATAGGAGAAAGAAGTGATTAGAGGTATGGTTATGACTTTATCAATAATTATAAACAATTGATTAAATTAATATATATTTTAAAAATACATTAATTCTTAATTGAATGAAAATAATAATCTGTAGAGAATCAAAAAGTGATTAAGTAAAAAAGTAAACAAATAAAGAGGTCTCCTAAAGGTCCATGTGAATAATTATATTTCTAAATTTCAATAATTTTCATCATGTATAAATGTATGTTTTGCTTCAGTGATATATAGATTATAGTAGATTATTTTTTTAGACAGAAAAATATGCATGTTAAATAGTTGAACAATGAAATTAAATCACATAAAATTTTTTTATGGTCAGTCATGTGGTATGCATGTTAAATATTGTTGTCTTAATAGTTCCAAAATGGTCCAGTTTATGAAGATGATATATTATTATATGGTTTTTATTTTCTAGTAGAAATATGTTAGCTTATATCGTGACCAGATGTATATATTAAATTATTACTTGACAATTAGAATTACAGTAAATATGCATATATTAGATTATCGTATAACCTTAGATTTTAGCAGAGTTGTATTATTTTTAGTGGATAAGTATAAGTCTCAAATGAAAGTAATGTATTCCTTGATTGATGAAATAAAATTTTGTATACATCGATGCTTATATGTGCATGAAAGAGGAGTTCACCCACTTATGGACAGGCAGGAGACACCAATGTATCCACGCTCTTAGATATTATTCTACCACCCCATATAATTGTGATATTTAGATTGCTAAATGCAATATCGTTGAGAGAGGATCGGTCAAGCACGAGTAGACACATTTCTATCTCTGACAATTATGTGAATTAGATCACGAACTGTTAGACCAACTAGATAATATCGATTAGGAATGTGTAATGTTATGTTTTAAAGGTGCTTGTAAGACAGAGATGAATGTTAATAACATGATGTAAAAGTAAAGTTAAAGATTAAATATTGATTGTCATATTAAAGTTAATGTATATAGAAGTTTAATGTATTTTCATTGTATAAATGTCATGAATATATATATTAGATTATTATATAATATTTCTAGAATTAATATGAAAGATCAACAATCATATTATTATTTTTTAGGTTACTGTAGTTTAGAAATGTGATTGCTCCTATATTATTTTTAGATAACTTTTTCTGTTTTGATTTATTTTTCAGGTTTAAGCTTTTAAATTAGATGAATTCTCGAGGAACTAACGTGTATAGAGGAGGTCAACAGTAAAAAAAGTAAAAAAAATATTTGTTAACTAAATTACTTGCTTTAGTAGCTTATTCTTAAATATTTGAATGTTAAACTGTTAGTGATAGAAAAAGAAAGATAAAGATTTTAATTTCATCATCCGACCATCCATTCTAGTCTTGAGTAATTCCAAGCCTTGTGTTAGGTTGGGACATTGATATCAAGAAAAGCTTTAAATTAAACAAAATAAATCTTAATGAAAGATCCATTAGGATGATTGAATAAGTTATAAATAATAAAAATTAGTTTTTTTAATTGAATCTAAATAAATTATTTTGTTATTATTTTATAGTTATAAAAATCAAGAGGAATAGGTCAGCGATGATAATGTTGAATTTGACATAGCTCAAAATGCTACTGAAGTGCTGATGCATTTTATGATATAATGAATGTTGTGACTCAACTGATTAAGAATTCTCAATCTCAAGCTAGTAATGGAGGATCACTAATGGATAACTACTTGAAGCTCTTTCAGCACATGAGAGAGACCACCTCTCACTTTTGGAGGGGGATGTCTGATAGAAGCTGAGAGAACTGGCTATTGAGAGTGTAAAAGATTATGGATGGATTATCATATTCACCAAAGAGGAGAGTTACTTTGGCCACATTTGCCTTTGATGGAGAAGCTGAGAGATGGTCACAATATCAGTTACAGAAGAAATTTGGTGGTCGATCATGCTCTTTGATATAGTGGAATATGTTCGCGAGAAACTTTAGAGATTGATTTATATTACTGTCAGTCATAAGACAGATACATCATAAGTTCATTAGGTTGGTGCATGGAGATTAATCGGTTATGCAATACAAAATAAAGTTGACTATGCTATCGAGATATGCACCATAATTCATTTTGAATGAAAACGAGAAATGTCACAGTTCTCTTTCTGAATTGAATGATTCAATCAGGCAACAACTATTGCCACATGGGATTGAAGACTATTTAGTGCTAGTGGTGAGGGCTAGATGGTTTGAAATTGATTTTCAGCAAACTTAGAAGCAAATGACATACAAAAGAATAAGATTTTGGAAAAAGTTGCGCCAACTGTTCATTTAGGAGAGTCTAATTCAAAGAAGAAAAAGTTCTACACCAGTGGAGTTATTAAGCAGATTGACAACAACAATATAGAGCCTTGTATAGGTGTGGGAAGCAACGTCATGCTGAATGTTTATTTGGTTTGAAGGCGTGTTACTTATACAAACAACCTAAGTATCAAATAAAACATTGCCCTTATTGTGCTTAGATATCCACATCAAATGCTAACTTAGGAAGGGATTCAACTTAGAGCAATTTTTAGAGTGATCTATTTTTAGAACTGATTAGCAGAGGATGACATAAGCTGGTGCTTTGACTTGTAAGTAGGAACCATGGCAGAACACTCAACCAAGCATCTATTCTTTTACTCATTAGGACCTTGAAGCACCTATCATAATTGATGTTGATGCTAGTAGAGTCTGAGAATTGATTTCTCTTCGGGGTGTCTTGTTAGTTATTCGCTTTTGTGTATCATTATGTATTTTCATTTTAGATGTCAAGCGTTGTGAGTTTTGTTGTTATGATTCAGATATTGGGGATTGTTTAGTTAAATAACATTATCTCCGACGTTGGACTTAGCACACCTGCTTTAGTTATTTCTTAATAATAAATAGGCTATTGTTGTTACTTTATGTTTCGTCTAAATAATGATTAGCTGGCGTGCAGTTTATGAACTTTGAGAATAAAATTTTTATATTGAGGGAGTCGTAATAACTGAAATTTCTAAATATCAAATAAATAAATAAATAAATAATGGTAATAAATAATAACATAGGTGTTGGTTAGAGAAGTCGCATCCCTTCGCAGGAATTAAATCACACAATGGTACCACGCTCCCTTCATTCGACCCATTGAATAAATGAGAAGGGGAAAAGAGCAAGAGAAGAAGAATAAGAGGAAGAAGAGGTCGTTCCAGCCGTAATTTGCGAATTTGTCAAGGAGCTGTGCATTTGACAAGCTATCTAGCCGAGCGGCTAGTCTGTGAGTGAAGAAAGACGAGAAGAGAAGAAGAAGCCAAAGGAGGAGAAGGCTCGTGTGTGCATCAAGAGTTGAACCTCGCGCACTGAAGCAATGAAAAAGAGGCGGCGTTGAATTTCTATGCTGTGCTAGATCGAGCCAGACACTAGTCGAGGAGGCATTGATGTTGTGCTCACTTGCAGAGGAGAAAAGAGAACGGCTGCACACGTGTTGTGCTATGTTGAGTTGCGATCGAAGGTAGAGGAAAAGAAGTCGAAGTAGGAGAACGTTGCGGCTTCGTCGAGAGAATTAGAGTTGAATATTTTCATTATATATATATAT
>NW_018250856.1:236664-246236 GCF_001263595.1 Phalaenopsis equestris | reverse complement strand
TATATATATATATATATATGCGAAAGACCTAGCTTATTGGTGCGGCTTCTAGCATAAGTTCCTCAGGTCGGGGGTTCGAATACCATGGCGCGGGCTCTTCGAACTAGAATCAAGCACATCTTTCAACCCTTATGAGGGAATCAATATTTGCTGCATCTTTCCTAAAATTATCAATGGTGATTTTCTCTCATAAGGTTTCGCCCGATGGCGAAATCCTGGTTTAAGTTTTTACTCGACGACGAAGTTCCCACACTCGACGATCGCACACTTGACGACGACGAAGGACTCTATCTTGCGATCGTCGTCTTCTCTTTCGCGCCAAACGACGAAGGGCTTCGACGTCTGCTTCAGCGGTTTTGTCGTCTCCTCCTTCGCGCCTTCCAGCTATCTTTTCTGCATAGATGGAGCTGCAATTTCGTTGCCCTGTCTTTTGCGCATTTCATCTGCGGTTACTGTCTTCTGCGCAGCTTCGCCCTGAACTCTTCAGCTTGTCTTTTTTGCCTCTGCTCGACCTGCAGGGCTTCTCTTTGCTGTGATGGAGCTTCCTTCTTCTTCGGTTAAACCTGGCAAAACCACCCTTGGCCACGTGGAGGGTAATCCTCAGGGAGAGACGGTGGTTATCTGTCCTTCAAATTATAAGGAGCATCGTGATAAGACAGGTGACTGTCCCTTTATTAAGAATGTAAGTAGAAATAGTGGGAAGACAACACTCTTTTTCTCCACGTCAGAAATTTCAACGCTGTCTGACAAATTCAAATTTGCTCTTATTGATAAATTTTTGTGGGGATACCCACCTATGGAAATTATCAGCAAAAGTTTTGATGACCTCAAATTAACAGGAAATTAACAGGAAAGTGAAAAGTGAGAAAGTGAAAAGTGAGGCTCATGAATGTGAGACATGTATTGATTCAGTTAATCGTGCCAGAAGACTACACTCGAATTTTCTCTAGAAAATATCTTAATATCGTTGATAAACGTATGAAGCTACTCAATTGGTCTCCTGATTTCGACCCAAATCATGAAACTTCCACAGTATCGATATGGTTTAGTTTACGTGGTCTCAAGCTGTACTTTTTTCACCTCAGGTTCTCCACTCTATTGGGGTCATCCTTGGGGATCCTTTGAAGCTAAATCTGTCTACTTTCAACCTAACCAGACCCTCGGTGGCCAGAATGCTTGTGAAAAGGGATGCTGCTTTACCTGATATCACTTAAGTTTGGCTGGGCACAACCCATAATGGTTATTGACAACAAATTTTCATGGAGCACAAACCCCCATATTGTACCCACTGTAAGATGTTTGGTCATGTCCTTGATAAATGCCACAAGTTTAATCCAAATTTGAAATCTTGCGTTCAAGTGAATAAGGACGGGTCTAACCCCACTGCTCTGAACATTTTAGTTCCCCCATTACGCTGTTGTTATTGTTACTGCGAGCGATGTGATGCTGACACCTTCAAACCCTATAGAAAACAATACTGATGGACTATTACCTACAAATGATAGTATTCAAACTGATAATTAGGAGACCTCGTAGCTCCACTTCATCAGGAAATATCCGGTGTTGAGGCAACTCATACTTCACATATACTAGAACCTATTGTGGGTATTACGGTTGATGTACCTTCTGCTTCAGTTCCAGTTCTACCACTCCAAACTGATTCTTCAGAAGAGGAATGATAGGTCTATTCTAGGTGAAAGAAGAAGAATGGAGGCCGACTCCAGCTCAGGAATATATTGGATGATACATTGATTATTACTGACAATGGTGATCATCTTACCAGCTTATTAGCTTACTCCTTCCCTAGAACTAGGGCAGAGGCAAGATCAAATTGGGTCGCTCTCTAGCCACCTAGCTAGCCACCTGATACTATGTATTTTGACACTGTTAGGCTTTTTATTTATCTAATATATTTTTCTGTTTTTTCTAGTTTTGGAATCATTTGTTGTTTTTGTGTGGGCAGAGTGTCATGTTTGGACCCTCCCACTCATTTTATTTGAATCTTTCTTTCTATTTAATATATTTCGATATATGTTTATTATGTAAATTTTAAATTTAAGTTCACTTGAAATTAGAAATTTGATAAGGCTTTTTGGATTGGAGTGAGGGTTTGACGGTAGTGAAAAAGAGGTAAAGTTTTACTTCTTATTTATATACGTTATTTTAATTAAAATGTTATTAAATTAATATTAACATTATGAATTTACAATGTTAGATTGAGGAACTTTTGGTGCAAAAAAATTCGTAATTTTAGATTGAGTTTCCAAATAGGAGAAAGAAGTGATTTGATGTATGTTTCTGATTTTATGAATAGTTTTAAATAAATGCTTAAATTAATGTATACTTTGAAAATACTTTAGATTTTAATTGTAGACAATCAACTAAGTGATCAAGTGAAGAAATAAACACATAAAGTGGTTTCCTAAATGTTAAGTCGAATAATTATATTTCTAAATTTTAGTAATTTTCATTATTCCTAAATATATGTTTTATTTTAGTAATATTAAATTACAGTAGATTCTTTATATTGTTAGATAGAAAAATATGCATGTTTAATAGTTGCACATTGAAATTAAATTACATATGATTTTTCATATGGTGAGTTATGAAGTATGTATGTTATATGCTATGTCCTAATAGTTGCATAATAGTTTAGTTTATGATAATATCAAATTATTACATGATCTTTATATTCTGGTAGAGATGTATATTTTAGCTCATTCAATGACCAAATGTATATGTCAGATTATTACTTGACATTTTGTAATATAGTAAAGGTGCATCTATTAGATTATGGTATGACCTTAGATTTTAGCAGAATTGCATAATTTTTAGTAGATAAATACAAATCTCACATAAAAATAATGTCCTAAAGGATGAAATGAAAATATTGTATAATAGATGCTTGTATGTGCATGAAAGAGGAGTTCACCTCTTATGGTATAGGAAGGATACGCTAGTGTACTCACACAAATAAATGTTATTCCACCTCAGACAATTATGATGTTTAGATCGCTAACCGCTGTGCAGACGTAAGAATATCAGCTAGGGGCAAGTGGTCATCTTTTCACCTCAGAAAACCTAGTAAATTAAAACACGACTCAGGGTGCTGATGGAATAATATCGGTCAGAGGTGTGTTAGGTTATGTTTTAACGGTGCTTTTAAGACAAAATTGAATGTTGATAGCATGATGTAAAAGTAATGCTAAAGATTAAGCCTTGATAATACAATTAAAGTTAATGCATATAAAAGTTTAAGCTATTTTCATTGAGTAAATATCATGAATATATATTAGATTATTTTGTAATTTTTCTAGAATGAAATATGAAACATACACCAAGGCACATCCTCATGTAAATGTCCAGTAAAAGCATCCATAACTAAAGCAAAAAGATATGTACTTAAAGCTGATCCGTGATGTTATCCAACTGAAATAGGAAAATATTTGGCCCCTTCTATTCAAACACAAGTAACAACTCTAGTATACATATATTTAATGACTTGAACAAAAGTTATATCAACACCTTTCTTCTCTAGGACTTTGCAAAGGATATCTCTTGGAACCTTATCGTAAACATTTTTTAAATCAATAAAAATCATATATAAATTCTTCTTATTCTTTTTGTAATTCTACATCAAGCCTCTCAATAATTGTATAGCTTTCATAGTAGACCTACCCGACAAAAATCCAAATTGATTATGAGAATTAATTGTAATATGTCTTAACCTATATTCAATTACCCTCTCCCATAATTTTAAAGTATGACACATCACTACTTTATTATTATTAACAATATTAAGATCTATGATCGATCGTATTTTCAGAAACTACATTAAAAAACTTATCAAAATAACCCCCCTATCTATGTTGAATATATTTTTCTAAGAAAAACATTTTTTGATTTTCATATTTAATACACATTACTTGAGTTAATTCTTTACTATTTTTTTCTTTATTTGACTAGTTTATACATATATTTTTCACATTTTTAGGTATTTAATATATTTTAAAAATCACTAAAAGCGTAATTTTTAGCATCACAGATTGTTCTTTTAGACTACCCGCGGGTCATTTTATATTTTTCCCAGTTTTATGAACTTTTATTTTAAACCAATTTTTATAACATATTTTTTATATTTTATCTTTTTTTGCACATTAATCCATCACCAACTATTTTTTGTTATAGAAGTTTTTTCCTTTGATTCTCTAAGTATATCTTTTGTCACTTGTTTAATAGTATTTTTTACTTGATCCCATATAGAATTTGCTTCTTCACGGACATCCCATATCTTGAAATCTTGACGTTTACTCGTAAAAATAAAATTATTTGTCTTTTAAGTGAACATCTAATTTTACGATAATGATTCATAATATCTTTATGACTCATCATCTCAAAATTTAGAATTAATAATCGATGTTGAATACTTAAATCCTCACATGAAATAACCTTATTATCTTTGTATTCCCCACGATCTCTTCTTCTCATAAAAAAATAATCAATTTGGATTTTATTAGATCCATTCTTATAAGTAATAATATGCTTATCTATTTTCTTGAATAAAATATTAGCAATAATAAGATTATATGCTAAAAAAAATCTAATATGACTCTACCTTCTTCATTAATCACTCTAAAACTGTAGCCACCATGAATATTTCTAAAATCTTCTACCACTTTACCCATTGAAATCTCCTTCAATAAAAATTCTTTCTTCAAGTGGTATCATTTATATTAAGTGTTCTAGATCATTCCAGAATTTATCTTTAGAACATATATGTAAACCTACTTGAGGAGCATAAACACTTATAATATTAAAAATCTTAATATAAAAATCATCTTAAGGGCGATAATTCTACCTCCAATTCTATTAATTTTCACAACATTATCTTTCAATCTCTTATCTATAATTATACTAGACTTTTACTTGAATGCCAAAGTTTAAAATCTAAGTTACCAATCTCCTTAGTCTTTTCTCCAACTCATTTAGTTTCTTGAATACATAAGTTATTTATTTTTTTATGAATCATTATATCAACTAATTTCATTAATTTTCTTGTGAGAGTACATACATTTCAAGATTCTATTATATTATTAGTTTATGGAATAACTTATTTACCTGCATCTGTCCGTATTGTGAAAACCCTTTTTTATTTGACACTACACTCGGTCACCGGTGTAGCGGTTCTAGCTCACTTTTCGTTGTATTCAAGTAATATAGCGAGTTGTTTCCAGGGGACACCCTAATATTTACAAAATGATCAACAAGCTCCATTTCATGATTTTTTGATAAATTTTTGGGTAGTTGTTGACTACCTAACACAAGTTTCCACTTTTTACATTTGAGGCTTGGGACCCGACAATGACAGTGTTAGCAAAAAACTTTAATTCAAGCGAATAAAATATTATATTGTTTGGTAAATTAATATGCACTCACACAAAAGGGGAGAATGCGGGGTGGGCCAACCATGCGAGTTTGTATCTTAATTATGTAATTGTAACCATGTAACAATTAATACCTCCAATAAGTGGCTTGCCAAAGCAAGGGGAAAAATATAAAATTGCATTGAAATAATGCAATTAAATATTTTCCACTTAATTTGAATAATTTCTTCCCATTTTTTATATGTCCTCACAAAACAATTGCATAATATTAATAACACAACTTCACATCAATGCATAAGTCTACATAAAATAAACATAATGTTAAATAAATTAAGAGTTCTAAGTCTTATTTTGCTTTGAGTCATTTAACCTCCATGTTTTGCTTCAGTTATCTTGGCTTGTACTTTTATAGTTGGGCCGCCCCAATCATCATGTACTCATGGTTCTACACCACCCTTCTTATATGATATATAGTATTATAACATAACAAATCTGTGTTGTCCTTAGTAAAAAATTTTGTGGAATCAATTTTGCATTGAGATTAGAAAAAGCAAGCATCTAAGATCTTATTTCATGAAATATTCTTTTTTTGATTCATCAAATCCTTCTGTCCACATGGATGCAAGTAAGTTTTGTTGGCTAAATGCATTTTCGAACAACTTGAAAACATTCAATTATTCTGAATAGCATGGAATAGCTGCCTAAACAATCCCTGCTGTATGCACACAATGTGAGGCATTGATCGTTGCCCTTAGAAGTGGATTTTTTGGGAAGCAAATCAAAATTAACATTTGCTAATAATACTATTAATGTTAGCGTCACAATCCAGTGTAAAATACTAACAGTTTCCAAGCCATAGAGCTTGTAGTATACCTGGCTGATATCACTAACGTTTATGATTTAACAAAAACATTGAAGACAATTTCTCTACAGATCCTCTAAACATACGAGAGATTCTTAGGTGAGATTAGCTGAATAAGCTCTATTATGCCATTTGATAGTGTTTTACTTGATTTTATTCATCATTGATGCTAATATAACACTTGTAGAGAAACACAGAATAAACGAACTCACAAAAACACTTATAAACTGCATACATTTCTGACTCTCCTAAAATTTTTGCTTTGTTTCTATCCTATTACTTAGTGCAATGAGTTTTCCGTACCAGATAGTAATGTCTGAAAATTAACCATAGCTCCCAACAATGCTGCATGCCTTTCTTTAGTCATTAAGTTAATGAGTAGCTCTTGCATCATTAGTCTAAAGTACATCGCTGTTTTGCATGAATGAAACCTATTTCTTTTTTACTTTTGTCTGCTGCCATGTCCTGTTTGTCTTCTACTATTTATATGCAGCTAGCAATATTTTTTACTTTTGCAAAATGTAGAAACAAATGAAATTAATATTAGGATAAGATCTTGAAATATTGGTATTCTTAATGGTAAATTAATGGAATTAGTTGATATTATGGTTCATATAAAGATTAATATCTTATGTATTCAAGAAAATAAATAGGCTGGAGAAAAGACTAAATAGATTGATAACTTAGGTTTTAAACTTTGGTATTCTGGAAAAGAGTCGTACTAGAAATGGTGTAGGCGTAATTTCTGGTGTAGGTGTAATTTCAGATAAGAGTTTGAAAGATAATGTTGCAAAAATTAATAGAGTTGGAGATAGAATTATAGCCCTTAAGATTATTTTTGATACTAAGATTTTTAATATTATAAGTATTTATGCTCCTCAAGAAGGTTTGATATAGGGTCTAAATAGAATTTCTAGAATGACTTAGAAGACTTAATACAAATGATATCTATTGAAGAAAGAATTTTTATAGGAGGAGATTTAAATGGAAATGTCGGTAGAGTGGTAGAAGATTTTAGAAATATTTATGGTGGCTACGGTTTTGGAGTGACTAATGAAAAAAGTAGAGCTATTTTAGATTTTTCTTTAGCGTATGATTTTGTTATTTCTAATATTTTATTTAAGAAAAAACATGAACATCTTATTACTTATAGGAATAAATCTAATAAAACACAAATTGATTACTTTCTTATGAGGAGTAGAGATTGTCGAGATTGTAAAGATTGTGAGGCATTCCAAGTGAGAATTTAAGTACCCAATATCGTTTATTAGTCCTAGATTTTAAGATGATGAGTTGTAAAATAAAGAATAGTTGGACTCATCATCGTAGAATTAGATGGAGGAAGCTAAAAGACAAATAAAATTATTTTTATGAGTAAAATTCAAGATTTCAAAATTTTAGATGTTCATGATGAAGCAAATGCCATGTGGGATAAATTAACAAACACTTTTAAACAAGTAACAAAAGATGTATTTAAAGAATCAAAAGAAAAAAAATTTACAAATAAAAATAGGTGGTAGTAGAATAATGATGTGTAAGAGATAAAATATAAGAAGTTATGTTACAAATATTGGTTTAAATGTAAAAACTTAGAGAATTGGGAAAAATATCACACTCACGCAGGGAGTTTAAAAGAATAATCTATGTTACTATAATAGAAATAGACCATATATTGATAAAGAGACTTGTGATCTTTATAATAGATTAGATACTAAGGAAAGTGCAAAATATATGTATAAACTAGCCAAACAAAGAGATAAGAAAAGTAGCCAAACAAAGAGATAAGAATGAAATTGTTGTAGGTCTAGACATGCCTCTACATTAGTTTAAACTTTGTTGCAAGATACTAGCAGTCAGATGAATTATATGAAATAAATTAAGTTCAATAAAAAACTTTTTCTATAAAATTTTTGAAAATGCAGTTGACTTTAGTGATCTTAACATCCTTAATAATAATAAAATGTTTCCATTTTACTGTCGCATTAGTAAAAAAAAATTGATATGGCTTTAAAGAAAACAAAGGGTGGAAAGTCTATAGGACCCGATGATATCCCAAATGAAGTATGAAAATATTTAGGAGATTTGGGAGTTTCTTGGCTTACTAAACTTTTTAATATTATTTTAAAAACTAAAAAGGTGCCTGAGGAGTGGAGCAAGAGTTTTTTGGTCCCTGCTTTTAAGAATAAAAGGAATGCACAAG
The DNA here is from genome assembly GCF_001263595.1 of Phalaenopsis equestris. Classification (NCBI taxonomy): domain Eukaryota; kingdom Viridiplantae; phylum Streptophyta; class Magnoliopsida; order Asparagales; family Orchidaceae; genus Phalaenopsis; species Phalaenopsis equestris. The sequence continues at coordinate 237,790 of NW_018250856.1, read as the reverse complement.
TGTGTGCAAATTAAAAAGAAATTAAGTTGATATGGAATGCACAAGTGTGTGCAAATTAAAAAGAAATTAAGCTGATATGACATGCTTTAAAATTATAGGAGAGAGTAATTAAACATAGGTTAAGACATATTACAAAGATATCACATAATCAATTTGGATTTATGTTGGGCGGGTCTACTATGGAAGCTATACATTTATTGAGAGGTTTGATGGAGAAGTTCAAACAGAATAAGGAGAATCTACATTTGATTTTTATTGATTTAGGAAAAGCTTACAATAAGGTTCCAAGAAATATCCTTTGGAAAGTTCTTGAGAAGAAAGGTGTTGATATGCCTTATATTCAAGTTAATAAAAATATGATACTGGAGCTGTCACTTGTGCTCAAACTGAAGGAGGATTGACCAAATATTTTTTTATTTATGTTGGATTACATCAGGGATTGGCTTTAAACCCATATCTTTTTGCTTTAGTTATGGATGATCTTACTGGACATTTACAGGAGGATGTTTCTTGGTGTATGCTTTTTGCTAATGATATCCTGCTCGTGGATAAGAAGAGAGATAAAGCCTAGGAAAAACTTGAATTATGGAGGTCTACATTGGAGTCTAAAGGCCTTCTATTGAGTAGAATTAAAACTGAATATATGGAATGTAATTTTAGTAGTAGTAGCTCTAGTTCTTTGTGTGAATAAATTTTTAAAAGGCGTGAACAATTTAGATATCTTGGGTCTATTGTTCAAAGTGATGGGGATATAGATGGGGATGTTAATGGTGAATTCAAGCTGTTGGTTGAAATGGAGGAATGCTTGGAGCCTTTTATGTGATAGAAAAGTAGCATTTTGACTAAAAGGGAAATTTTATATGATGGTGGTGAGACCTGCAATGCTCTATGGCGTTGAATGTTAGCCTTTAAAAGAGAAGCATACTACTAAGTTAAGTGTTGCCGAGATGAGAATGATTAGGTTGATGAGTGGCTTTTCACTTAGAGACAAAATGCGAAATGAATATATCCGTGATAGGGTTGGTGTAGCTCCTGTGACAAACAAAATTAGAGAAAGTCGTCTTCGATGTTTTGGCCACATTAAGCGTCGACCATCTTTTGATCCTCTTAGGAGAGTAGATGCTTT
>NW_018250856.1:234396-236597 GCF_001263595.1 Phalaenopsis equestris | reverse complement strand
GAAGACTTGGGCTTATTGTATAAAAAATGATCTTAGTTTATTAGATCTAAATGAAAATATGACAATAAATAAGACGCAATGGAGAAAAGGATTCATGTAGCCAACCCTGCGTAGTGGAGATTTAAGGCTTTGTTGTTGTTGTAGAAACAAATCATTATTTATTTGCTTGTTCTCTTGCATTATTGTTTGTACTCTGAACGTAAGTTCATTCACATTTCTGTGCGTACAGGTACCCATTGTTCTTGACAGCCTTGAAACTAAGAAGATTATTCTGGTTCACGGGGAAGGGTTTGGAGCCTGGTGTTGGTATAAGATTATACCTCTTCTTGAGGAAGCTGGACTTCATCCTGTTGCTCTGGATCTAATGGGCTCTGGAATAGACCACACGGATGTTAACAGTATATTGACTTTGGCAGATTATACAAAACCTCTTCTTGACTACTTACATAACCTACATGAGGATGAAAAGGTTAAAAAATTTTGCCTGAAAGTTCTTAAGCTAGCTAATAGTGTTATATATGATGCTATCATTTTACATTTCTCCTTAACAAATCGATGTTGCATGGCAGGTTATTTTGGTAGGTCATAGCTGTGGGGGTGCATGTGTATCATATGCTCTTGAATGTTTTCCAAAGAAGGTCACGAAAGCAGTCTTTCTCGGTGCAACAATGGTTTGTGACGGGCAAAGACCTTTTGATGTTTTTGCTGAGGAAGTAAGCCACAATTATTTTTTTTAGCTAATTATTTGTGATGATAGATAAATTAGGTAGATTAACTATTGAGTTTAAAGATATTTGTAATGATATCAGGATCTTATATATAAAGCCCACAAAATGCACGTAGTGCAGAAAACAGGGAAAATAAATTGTTCCCCTTCTAAAAAATGAGCCTTTGATCATGTATTTATATGAGTTTGGGTGCTGTACGAAAAGCTACATAAAAATTAAGAAATTATTCTGACTTTGAGACATGTAGCCCAAAAAGTATTTATCCAAGAAAATATAGTAATGCACTTTGGATAATTGACATGTGAGTAGTCATTTGTTGGTGTGTGTGTTTTGATAGCACCAATTAGTTGGAAAAGTTGTTGATAGAGAGTTTGTTGGTGTAACTTCAATTGGTAGGGATATTTGACCCTGAGAATGATCCTATGATGTGATTGAGTTGATCTATTGGTCCAATGATCATCTGATACCGGAGATAACCCCAACCACTATAAAACACAAATACTGTTACTGAAATTTAATAGGGTTACAAACAAAGACTTTAATAATAGAAAATTAACAACACAAATATAAAAGACACCCTCAGGGCCTGGATGATGGTGTTGGGCTATGGGGCGATGGCGTGGAGTTGGGTGGATGTGGAGGATGCTGGATGGAGGCCGCAGCAAGGAGGGCTGCAGAGCAGAGGGTTTGCTGCAGTTGGAGGAAAGGAGAGAAAAGGCTGTGGGAGAGGCTGCTGTAGTAACCCTGTGGTAGGGAGGCTTGTGGCAAGTGGTAGGGAGAGGGTATATGCTGTAGTAATGGAGAGGAAAGGAAGTTACAACAGCAAGGATGGGACCTTCTAAGGGCTTACGGCAGTGGGGAGGGACCTGGGAAGGAGTTACGACAGTGGTGATGAGATTTGGAATGAGTTACAAAAGTGGTGAGGAGATTTGGAAGGAGTTACGACAGTGGGAGTGAAGGTAGGGAGGTGTTGCGATCCAACAAGATTGTTGGGTGATTGAGGGTATTAACGGGAGGGGTGGAGGGGATTTTTCAGAGGTTGTAGGGGCGTTGGGATGAGATCAACGGCTGAGAAGGTTTTGGAGTGCGGGAGTGAGGCTGGAATGCAGAACAACATGATCTGGAAGATGTGGGAGATGCAGGTGGCCAGCTAGTTTGTTGGACAACAATTGATGGCGGCTTGGAGGGAGGGTGCAGGTGGAAGTCAGAGAAGATAATCACCATCGTGGAGAGGGATACATATAGAGCACCACCTTATCTGTCAGATATAGCCCTCGAGATGAAAACATAATGCCGACGGTTGTCCTCACAAACTAAAATTAGAAGATAACCTAAGATAAATCCTAAGACATAAATACACATATAAATAAAAGAGGGATGAGCGCTAAATGAAAGTAGGAAGGGGGAAAATTCCCGCCTAATGAAAAGAAGGGGGGGGGGGGGGGCGTCAGTCCGTCATGTCTCTCCATTCCC
>NW_018250856.1:223458-234351 GCF_001263595.1 Phalaenopsis equestris | reverse complement strand
GGGGGGGGCGTCAGTTCAGCCTGCTCTCTCAATTCGACCGGTTTGGGCCAATCCGATTTAGCTTTTGGATGAAAACCCCCGTGTCATTCTCCTGTGATTGAAGGTGCTCCGACCTAATTCGTCAAATCTCTTGGATCCTCATGGTACGATGTTAAGTCTCCTGGTAGGTTGATCATGCCGGTGTTGTCAATCTACAACACATTCTGGTAGAATAGGTAGCTATCCTCTTTTGGCACATCCTGACTGGGAGCTGCATATAGAAGTGGGTTCACGCAATGCAACTCTCGAGCTCTTACGTTTGAAATCTTCTCCTTCCACTTCTCGTTCCCAATGTGTGGTGGTTGAGTAACAAATATGTGATCAGAACTTGGTTTTGAGATAAAATCTGTGGCAGGTTGTGCCTCTTACTAGTGATCACATAAGAGAGATCTTTTTCTGTGACTGGACCTGAATCTCATTGAAAAATTTTCATCCCCCTTAGGCTCATAGAGCACATTTCAGAGTTGAGGTTCAACCCAACCATTTAGAAATCTGCTAATAGGTGCCCTACTGAGCTAACTCTAACATTTGAACTACTCACTGCAATAGCCCAGGCATGGGGTATAGTGACTAATCTTTGGACATGCTGAACCTCCCACCGTAGGGGCAACTCAAAAGGAGGTCTATAGATCTGAAGTATCTGCCTTGCTCTTGTTTGTGGGGCCCCTTTTTCTGTTGTTGACTCCTCAAACTCGTAACTGCATTGGCCACTTACAATGAAATCGATTGGAGTCTCTTCTACGAGCTCAGCTGGGACTAAGTGTATCTTGTCTTCCTCAACTGGAAGCAGGTTCTCTTTGTTTACGTCCTCATCATCTTCAATGCATGTGATGTCTTTATCGAACTTTTCGATGACGCCCTGCTCGTTGAAGTTGTTTACTCTCATTTTTTTGCATTCTGCTTCAACATGTTCAAATACATAGCACTTGTAATATTTTTCGGCTGTGACAGACTTGCGAATTAGTTTCGCTGGATAGTAGCCAGTAGGTCGCTTGGTGCTATGGTCTCTCCATTTTGAAAGCTAGAGTCTGCAACTTTTGGTGTTAGTAAGTTGGTAGGAAGTGACATTGTGTTTCTCTCTTCATCTCCATATCTTTTCTTCTCCCCTTCAACATTTCAGATCACGGTCGAGGGTAGCCTTCCATTGGATTTCATCTTCCATGTTTGTAATCCACTGCTGAAGTCGGTGGATCTCTCGCTATATCTCTTCCCTGGAATGTTCGGGCATGTATCTCAATGGTGGCATGGTTAGGGTTTAGAGTTGGGAGGTGAAAGAGGACTAAAATTTAATTCAGGGCTGCTGATTTTGGAAATCAACAAGAAGAATTTAAGGTTATGTCAAAGTTTTTGCTATGGTTGGGAATAGGACAGAAAAACTTATGTGGTGGTTGCTTGGGAATGGGCGGACGCTAGGAAACCTAGAATAGGACTAGGGTTACACTAGCTCTGATACCAAATGATACTGGAGATAACCCCAACCACGACGAAACAAAAATATTTAAATTTGAAATTTAACGGTGTTACAAACAAACTCTTGATAATATAAAATGGACAACATTTATATAAAAGACACCCTTGGGGCCAGGATGACGGTGGTGGGCTGCGGAGCGATGGCGTGGAGGCTGCAGCATGGAGGGCTGCTGGGCAGAGGGTTGGTTGCTGTTGGAGGGAAGGAGGCTGTGGGAGAGGCTGCTGTGGTAACTCTGTGGTTGGGAGGGAGGCTTGTGGCAAGTGGTAGGGGGAGGTTATATGCTGTAGTAATGGAGCGGAAAGGGAGTAACAGCAGCAGGATTGTGACCTGGTAAGGACTTATGAGGAGGGACCCGGGAAGGAGTTTTGACAGTGCTAAGGAGATTTGGAAGGAGTTACGTCATTGGGAGGGTGTTGATGTGGGAAGTTGTTGCGATTCAGTAAAACTGCTGGGTGACTGAGGGTAATAACGGGAGGGGTGGAGGGGATATTTCAGGTGTTGTAGGGGTTTTGGGATGAGATCAGCGGCTGGGAAGGTTTAGGAATGCAGGAATGAGGCTGCAATGCAGAACAAGAAGATCTGGAAGTCGTAGAGATGTAGGTGGTCTGATGGATTGCGGATTGCTGGACAGCAGCGGTTGGCGGCATGGAGGGAGGGTGCAGGTGAAAGTCGGAGAAGATAATCACTACTGGGGAGAGGGATACAGCCGAACCACCACCCTATTCGTCAGATACAACCCTCGAGAGGAAAACTAGACGCCGGCGGCTGTCCTCACAAACTAAAATCAGATGATATTCTAAGCTAAACTCTAAGGCATAAAAATACATAAATAGAAGAGGGTGGGTGTGAAATGAAAATAGGAAGGGAAGAAAATTTCTGCCTAATGAAAGGAGGGCGGGCTGTTCAACCCCCTCTCAAATGAACCCGTTTGGGCCAAGCTGGTTTAGATTTTGGAGGAGAACCCTTATGTCAGCATACTTGTCTGTTGGGTGAGTTATTGAGATCTTTGTAGAGTTCATGATGACTCTAATAAGTTCTTCGGGAATATGGCGTGCTTTCCTCATTCATAATTAATTTATGATGATTTAGGCGTTCTAGCATTGATCAGTTTGAGCTCCCTCCTAATTTAAGGAATGTTAACAAGGATTTGTGTGAACTCGTCTTTTATTGGTCTTGTCTAGCCTAGCTGGATTGAATTGGTTTGTTTCAACTTGCGATAAGTATATGTAATATTTGTAGTACATATATAGTTTCATGATTTTTTTTATATCTTTGAAAGATGATTAGAAAATGAATAAGAGATTGCATAAGTTATCGAATTCTACAGTGCAATAAATATATATATATATATATATATTGTAAAGGAGCTAAAACAACTCCAAATTCATTAAGAAACAAATAAAAATCAAAGGGGGTACAAAACTGAGCGGAACCCTCACCAAACATCCAACTAAACAGACATAGACCTAATATAAGGGAGGGCCAAAAGGTCTCCTTTCAATACCAAACATCCAACTAAACAGACATAGACCTAATATCAAAAGGTCTCCTTTCAAAGGAAATTCTAAAGAAGGAGATACATTCTTGCTGATGAGAATCTGTTCACAGTGAAGCCCAATCCTTGCCAACCAATTAGCATGTTTGTTGCCCTCCCTAGGAATATGAGAAAAGACAATACTTAGTCCCAACCCCATGTTATGAATACAAGTAGTCCGATATACAAGATTCCAAGTACTACACATAAGACCATTCAAAATATTGATTAGGATAAGGAAATCATATTCAACCTAGAGCTTCCCAATGCCACACCTCCTAGCAAAAGAGATGGCCCAGAAAACAACCTGAGTTTTTTCCTCCAAAGGATTCTTTGCCCAAGCAGGTGAGTGGAAAAAGAACAAGCACTTACCATTACTATCTCTGAAGACCCCCTCCCATACCAGCATGGGGGGCCAGGAAGCTGCCATCAACATTCACTTTGATCCAACCAGTAAGGGGGAACTGCCATCTTATCAGGGAGAAATTGGGAGGCTTTGACAGATGATGAACTGGTTGAACAAAAATATGAAGAAATTTCGTGTACTTAAAGACCTTCTAAATATACACTAAGCAATTGTTTGCAATCCCATTAGCCTCCAGCCTTGAATCCTCAAATTTGGTATTGTTTCTTGCCATCCACACAAACCAAGCAACAATATAAGACACTACAAATACATGGCAGTCCAACCATTCTTTCCAACACTGAAAAAAATCATCCAAGTCAGCTGTAAAGTAAAGATCTTTAACCTCGTCAGAATGCACCTCCAGACCTTTTGAACCACAATACAATTAAAAAACATATGTTGCAGGGACTCCTCATTCCTGCATAATACACACCATGAAGGGTCCCTTAATCCTTTCAATTTCAAGATATCATCAATGAGAATTAGCTTATGAAATAACCTCCAACAGAAAAAGGACATGGAGGGTGAGAGAAATTTACTCCAAACCCTTGATCCCCAGTTGACATCCTGCCAAGCAAAGCAATTATTCACTATAAAGGCTGACAGAGTTTGGGAATGACTCTTTTTAACCACAATCTTATCCTTCTTTGATGGAATAACTGGGATCTTCAAAATACGAGATATCTGAGAAGAATCGAACATGTTTTGAAGGGCCTGTAAGTTCCATTCATCATCAACCCAAAGATCAGCCACCTGCAAAGACTCATCTGCAATTAATGGAGAACTAAGAGCCAGTTTGCCTTCCAGAGTCCAATTGTCCAACCATAAGCTAATTTTTCCTTCCCCCAACTCCTAAATGAAGAGATTTTCTGCCTTAGACCTGACTTTCAGCATATTGGTCCAAATTCTCGAATCCCCTATTTTCCTTGATACCATGGTAGGATGATGATCTTTACAGTATTTTCTCATCATGTATTTGGCCCATAATGATGAGCGTCCTCTAAACTTAATCCAAAGCTTACAGAATTTGGTGTGTTTAATTTTTTGGAAGCTTTTAAAACCCAAACCACCAGCTTTAGTGGCTTTGCAAACTTTTTGCCTACTAACCCAGTGAACTTGTTTCCTCTAACTAGCCCAAAGAAATCTATTGAAGATCCTCTCCAGCGTAACCTGAGTTGATTTTTTCATCACAACCATCTGAGATAAATATAATGGGAGGGTAGCCAAATCACTTCTCAGAAGTGTAACTCTAACCCCATTTCAAAGAAATGAATTCACCCAACACTGGAGCTTATCCTGATTCTTCTCTACAATGTGATCAAATTGAATTTGCTTAGTCCTCCCTTTTATAAGATAGGCCCCCAAATACCTCAGAGGAAGGGAATTGTTGCAAAAATCAGTAAGCTCAGTTATACAGTGTTTCATTTCTAGTTTAACTCTATTGCTGAAGACAACCATGCATTTATAGGAATTAAAATGCATGCCTGAACAGGATTGTAACTTCTATAAGCATTGAAGAATCAATTTAACAGCAGACTTAGTAGCTTTCGAAAATAAAATATCATTATCAGCAAAAGCCAAGTGATTGATTATAATGTTAGATTTGTTACCATACAAATTATGAGGAGAATTGAATGCCAATTTTGATTAAGCAGCCTAGATGCCTAGATAAATAATCAAATGCTAGAATAAAAATAGTGGGAGATAAAGGATCCCCTTGTTTGATACCTCTTGAACACTAAAGAAGCCATGGGACATGCCATTAATAAAGCTAGAATGATTTCTATTGATAAGATATATGAGTGGAGGTGAGAATCCTCTAGCACTGAGCCCCTCCTCAATGAAGCCCCAATTCATGGTGTTATAAGCTTTTTTAATATCTAGTTTAAAGATCATATTGCCCCCTCTACACTGTTTATCCAAGTCCAGTACCAACTCCTGAGCCAGCAGGACATTATTAACAATACTTCTGCCCTTTGCAAATGCAGATTGATTATCAGTGATAAGTTGAGGGAGATGAGGTTGAATTATAGTAGCTAATACTTTACTATAATTTTAGACATCACTTTAGTGAGGCTGATAGGTCTAAATTGTTCTCATTTCTGCTTTGCTTTGTCTTTGGGTATCAAAGTGATGGTAGAGCATTTAAAATAATTAGGAAGATCCACCCCCCTGAAGAAACTTTGGACAGCCTCTATTACATCAGCTTAATAATATTCCAGGCCATCTTGTAGAAATCAACAGTGAAATCATCTGGGCCAGCAACTTTTGAACCATCAATAGATACTAAAGTAGACCAAATCTCCTCCTCTGTAGGAACAAAGGCAAGATCAAGATTCTTAATATATTCTACATCCTGACTGAAAAGTTCCTTCTAAATAAGGGTTCTAACAGTTTGTGGTTGTGTTAAGCCAAGTCCCAGTAGGATCTTGGATCTTATGGATTGTATTACACTTCCTCCTATCATTAATACAAGCAGGGAAATATTTGGAGTTTCTGTCCCCCTCACAGAACTTTGTTTTAGCAACTTTCTGGGCATATAACTCCTCCTGCATGGAAATGACATTCATCAAAACTTCATTGGTCACAAAGAGATTAGAACTAACATCTGGATTAATCTCCAACAGAGTCTCCAACTTAGTCTCTAGCTGAGCCACTGCTCTTTCAGCTTCTTGCACCCTGACATTAATATCCCCAAAGACAGTCCAATTCCAATGGGAGAGGTGTTTTCCAAGCTTCTTTTGCAGCATCCCAAGTTTAACCCAAGGGTTATGATGAGGACAATCCTTCCAAACCTGGGTCACTTGATTAAGGAAATCAATATGTGAAGACCACATGTTAAGATACCTGAAACTAGTTTTACTTTTGGCAGGAGATGCTGAAATTGGTAATTAGAAGGGGTCTATGATCAGAGCCAGTCATAGACAAATGTTAAACTGAAGTATGAAGGAATTCCCTCAGCTAAGCAGAATTAACCAACATTCTGTCAAATCTTTCCCACAGATGTCCTCTTCTCCAAGTGTATTTTGGGCCATTGAAACCCAAATCAAATAAGCTAGCTAACTGAATATTATCATTAAACCTATTGATCAGATTCAGGTCACGAGGCCTATCCCCAGGTTTTGCAATAGGAGAGGACAAGCAGTTAAAGTCCCCACCAACTAACCAGAATGAGTTCAAGGATCTGCTAATATCCTTTAGATGACTCCACAGCTCCTGTTTAGCAAATGATGAGCAGCTAGCATAGTTGAATGTAGCCTGTCCACAACTACCACCAAGGTTAAAAGTCAAATGAAGAATTGTGCATTATCCTCCATCACACTACATTGAATTTCTTTCCTACAAAGGATCCAAATTTTATTTTTAAGATTAGAAAAATGATAAAAATCGTGGAATTTTTGCAAAATCTTATGAGGGTGCTTGGAAACCATAGGTTCCAATATAACAACAATTCAAAACTTATACATCCTTTTAAGAGCAAGGAGTCTGTTAAGGGACCTAGGATGAGCCAGTCCCCTAACATTTCAGCACAAAAAATTCATCATCCAAAGGAAGTGGATTTCCCCCTTCTAGTTCTAGCCAAAGATTCCAATTTTCCTTAATGAGGAGCACCCTCAACCAATGAAAGTGCACCATCCTGCAAATTCTTTAACTCCAGGGCTCCTTTCTTTTTCTTTTTAGACTTCTGAATTTGCCACTCCTCAATTGCTGTATTCATCTGTTGAACCAAATTATCATCCAGAGAAATGCCCCAGTTAGGCTCCCCTACAAGGTCCTGATGCAGCACAGTAGCTTGCTGCTCAGCATGAGCCTGATTAGCTTCAACATCCCAATGTTCACCATTCTGTCCAGTTTTTATATCAATGATCCTTTGAGCGAGAGCATAGTTAGAAGGCCCCACCACAGGAATAGTGGTGTAAGGCACCCTCAAGCCCTCCCCTTCAGTAACAATGGGAGAGATGCCTCCATCCACAGCTTCAGCATTTCTGTTGGACTGAAACATCAGTTCAGTTGTCCTGTCACCCTGCAGTCCCTTCTCAATAGGAGCCACCAAAACATCAGACCTTTTGGGGACACCTTCCCGCCCTTTCCTTGAATTGGGATGCAGCCTGAAGCAACTTTCCTCAGTATGCCCAAACATTTTGCAGTGATGACAATAATAAATTCTTTGCTCAGCTATGATTCTTTTCCAGTACTTATTATGTTCAGTTCCTGGCCAAATCTCCTCCACCGTAGGAAGAGTTATATCTCTTTCAATCAAAATTCTTGCCACTGAACGTCTAGACAAGTTAAAAGTGGGAACATCCAATTTCAAGGGCCTACCCAAAGCTTTTCCAATATTAAAGAGAACTTTGTGATTAAAAAAATGCAATTTTAGACCAGGGAGTTTGAACCAAATAAGGTCTATGGGGAGCTCTTTGCTAGGGTCAAAATCTGGTGACCACTTTAGAAGCTTCATAGAAACCCCTTCAATTTGCAAAATCTGTTTAGAAAACAAACGAGCATAATCTTCTTCTCTAGATAATCTGATTAAGATACGCCTTCCATTCAGTAAGACCACTCTCCAAGCACCATTTAGTTTCAAGCTATCAAAGAACTTTCGAATGACCTCCATTTTAAGATGCCCAAGTTGAAACTTACCAATCAGTGTGAACTTACAACCATCAATGAGTCATTGAAGATCTTCCTCTGTGTAGAAAATAGCTAGTTTGCCTCCTTTTCTACTTATAGGCTTAAAAAGAGGATTAACACCATCATGGAAAGTTTGAGGAAAAACCAACTCATCATAGTTCTTAATAGTATCAAAACCCTTGCCTACCACATCAACAAAAGTTGCTTTTGCCCACTGGATATTGGTAGCCAAATCCAGATCACTTTGGTTAGCCATCAGAGAAGGAGAAAACAAACACAAAGGCACAGAATCCGCCCCCAAAGTAATAGACCAACAAACCAATGGAATGGTAAAATTCAAACTTCCACTCGCCCGGGAAGAGAGAAAATCCAAGAAACCACAACAAACAGCAAGACAAAAGCCCCAAGCACTCGAAAAACAAAGGAAGTGAAGCAAGAGAAGAAGAAATTACTCCATAGCAAAAGCAGCAGTTAACCATCCCGAAGAAACCCTAGCAGAGCCCCAAGGAAGCCAACCGCCATTTTTTACTTTTTCAACCTCTAACTAACTATATATATATATATATAGTTAGAGGTTGAAAAAGTAAAAAGAAACATAATCTTATCATTTATGTAAATAAATTATATATATATTTTTTAAGGAAACCTGTAGGTATTTTTATTGCTCAAAAGTAAAGTTACATGTTTTTAAGAGATTGGATCCCACTACAAATCAAAAGATACAGTACTCACTCTCAAAAGTAAAGTTACATGTTTTTAGGAGATTGGAACCCACTACAAATCAAAAGATACAGTACTCACCCGTAGGGTTCCAAACTCCAGGTATACAAACTCACCCAAAAAAGTCTCCAAAATAGGTACAAGTATACCCCAAAAAGACTTCAAAACAAAAGAAATAGCTAAATCCAACCAAAGAAGAAGGCAGAAAATAAACAGACATGCCATCTTAAGAGAAAGGTCTAAGGTAGGGCATATTGAGATTGTCCCCCATTAGGAGCATCTTAAGATCAGAATCAACCTTGGTCTTCAGGATTATAGCCTTAGTCTATGTAGCAGCTTTGGCAAGAAAATCTGCAGACCTATTAATTTCCCCGAGTGTGTAGTTCCATGTGACGACAATATTTGCTTAAAGTTTCTCAATCCTGCATAAATCAACACTTAAATACCAAGGAGGTTCTTTATTGTTCGCTACTATGTCGAACATAATAGTTGAATCCATCTCAATTTGCAAGAATTTTCAATTCATTTTAGCCACAATAGATAAGACCAATCAGGAAGCATATAACTATGCGGATAATGCACAAATAAGCATACAAGATGAACCAAAAAGCATAATAGTTTTCCAAAAGGAGACCTGTAGAAACCCCCTGCACCTATCAAATGAGGAAAAGTAAAATGAGGGGAATGCGAAAATTTTACATGTTCCCATATAATCTCAGTTGTTCGATCCATCCCATGACTGCTTGCTGCGGAAAAGAACCGGTAGCTACAATCCAAGGTTGGGAAGAATAATTAGATGCTTTATTAGTTTAATTAGATGCTTAATTAAGCCAATATCTTATTATTTTAATATCTTCCATGATATTCATAAGTCATATATAGTGTGATGTATCCAATTAATCGATTTGTCTTGAAAAATTTTATAAAACTGATTCGACTGAATTTCAAGTAATGTGAAATTTGAGATATACTTTAAAATTGCCAAAAATTTATTTGTTTTTCAAAATTTGGTATTACACTTGTAAGATTTGTGAGTTGCAAGCAGAGTAGAGACTTGGGAGAGAAGAAAAAAAGAGAGGTCCCAAAGCTTTAGAATTTTAAATACATAAATTTAAGTACGAGAGAAGCCCCCCCCACAAAATGGGCATAAAAAAACTGTATGCAGAAGGTTTATTGCAATATAAAAAAGTAAGAAAATATAGCTTAATTACATGAGATGGTTAGCACAAAGCATTTGATAAAAAAAATACATAAATACACATTAATTATTGGTAAATGAATAGTTATTATCCTAAGTCATTTCATTGATAGGAGTTGTTGAATCAACTACTTGCTGGCAGGTAGACGATTATGAGTATTTTGGAGTGAGTACACTGCATAGGCAAGTGGCCCTACTGACCTTAGAAGTAGCCCTTTATGTTGGGCGAAATGGCTTATATTGATTTGCACTAGTTTTTGTCGGCTTTGGTCGAGGTTACAAGGATTTCTGTGAATTCATCTTTTATGCTTCCAGTTTGGTCGTGTTGCTCTAAATGGTAGCTTTACGTGTGATTATTACCTTTTAATATTTCAGGTAAATGCTTGTCGGCCGTTTTATTGTTCAACTTCACTTTCGTAGTTTGAAAAGGTGATGATTTTGTGATTTTGAAAATAATTTAAATATAAATATAACCTTTTTAAAGAAGTAACGTTTTTTAATTTTTAAAATAAGTGAGACCAAACGAGTCTCACATTTTCAGATAGTTTAGATGATTTAACACAATACTACAAGCAATACACTTATCCCGAAGAATACATATATTACTTGTAATAGGGATTTAATCATCTAGACTAAACAATTTGTGACATCCGTTTTGATCTGCGAAATATTTTATAAAAGGCCAACAAGTTCCCCTATCTAACATAAAAATTAGACAGGGTTTATTTTATCTGGGTTCCTGATTCCCTATAGAGGCAAGCCCCTATAGTTAATTACATCTTAAATGATCGAAATCACTTAAGAAAACTCTCGATTAAGATCAGGTGGTTTTGCTTTCAAGATTTCAAAATTTAGGTTTTCACGATTGGACATAAGAAAGTCAAATGGGAATG
>NW_018250856.1:197569-218803 GCF_001263595.1 Phalaenopsis equestris | reverse complement strand
CGCGAACGTGAAGGGAGGCTCGGGCCGTGCGGTTTAGGGATTTAGGTTTAAAGGAAATAAAGAATTGTATATATATATATATATATATATCAAATTTCATGCGATTTATCCATGTGCGGCGCCCAAGCAAAATAGGTGTCCTTCCTAGGTAATTTCGACATTCCGAACGCTCTGGTACAGTTTATTTTGCCGTCAGAGGTCATTTTGACGAATTCACTGATTTGCGTGCCAATTTTCTCGTGTCGAAAGTATGGCAATATGGGTGTCCTTTCCTACCAAAATTGGTATCCCGGACGCGTTGGTGCAGTCCATTTTGTCGTCGGAGGTCATCCGGAAAAGTTCGCATTTTCACCCGTCCTTTGGGCTTAATTGAAGTCCGATTTCGCGCAATTTCGTGAACTTCGTGTACTTTGTGTGTGTACGTGACGAAAGAGTCGTGACGAATGTTTTCCTAAGGCTTGAAGTCCTATTTGGAACATTTTCCTCGAATCTTCGCAAAATAGCCCATAACCGCTCGTTCATAAGACGATGGTCTTGTGCCAAAGATGCTAGACATCAAAGGAAAATAGGAATTGACTGGAATTTCTAGAAAGGTGAGTCCCAATTCTGGTTTTCTAAGATAGTCGATTAGGAATATCTAGAGCTAGAATCTAGGCTCTAAGGAGGAGAAGACAAGACCTCACAAAAATGAGGTCAACAATGCTAACTACCTTTACATTTAGGTTGCTTCTTATATGGAGGCCAAATGGCCAAAAGTAAATTTACTTTTTTTTTTTTTCGTGTTTAAGGGTAAGAGAGGCCACCAAAGCAGAATTCTTACTCGAGCTGTAACAACAAATAAAGCTGTGGCCTAGTGGTAAAATTTATTTTAGTTGATGTTAGAATACTAAATGTCTAGCTTTAATCTTTTTATTACGGTAGGAATGAGAGAATATCTCACGATAAAATTTAAAAGAAATTGACATGATACTGGCAAGTAATAAACAGAATAAAAAATTGTAAAAAGGTTGTGACTGTTTCGTTTCTTAAATATAGCTTGGACAATGTAATTGCAGTATTCTATAATAGATAAGTAAAATAAAAAACTCATAATTTAACCATTTATTAAAATTAATATTAGTTTAATAGACATTCTATTTCTTATTCATTAGAGAATAATATAATTATTATAAGATTAGGCACTTTATTGCCATAACTCGCTAGTATAACTCCTTACTTCTTTTGTATATATTCTTCTTTTAATTTTTTGTTTCTTATGTTAAATTGATAAGTATACAATTTCTCCTAGATTGCTTGAAAATCATTTCATTAAGAATTTAATTATTAAAATAGATAAATTTATTAACTATCCTATAATTAAATAACAAGTAGAACGTTTCTCCTTGAGTTGAACACAAATGGAAGCAATGGAGGTAAAAACATGGAAGAGGAGTTGTATAATTTAGCATTGACGGTTGGTTTGGCTCAATATATGTAGGACACAACACCATGCATCATCTATATACCAAAGGGAGGAAGATGGCTCGACCTAGTTTACTTTGGGTTTGCTTAGGTTGTGATGTCATGCACATTTTTATGAGACTATTAATTGGTTTATTGAAAAGAGTAATGTAAAATGCCTTCATGAAATCCAAAAATTTGAAATAGCTTTTATAATTTTTAATGCATTGTTGGTTTGTATTTTAATCTATAACTAAAACGTTTCTTCATATCTTTACGTTTAGTAACATAATAAGATGGGTTGTTGTTTTTGTTAAATTTATTTATATAAATATATAATACCAAATAGGTACAAATTAAATTCATTATCTCGATAACATATAATGATTTATAAATCTAGCAAATAAATTTTTAATATCATTTAAAATAGAAAATTTAGCATTAGTAATTATATTTCAATTATGTGAAAAAAAATTTAGATGTAAATTATATTGTAATTTAATATGATTTTTATAAATAAATTTATGACATTTAGAAAATTATATTAATACTACAAGTTATAAAGATAAAAAATATTAACAAGCCCATATGAATTTTCTTTTTTTTAATATTCTGCATTCCTTTGAAAATATTGTATAAAAGCACTACAAGAATGATAAAAGTTTAAAAAATAATGCATGTAAGTATAATAAATTATTGAGTTGTACACCTTTGATTGTCTAATTTTATAGTTTATAAGGAATGTTATCTGTGTTAATGTTGAGTCTTATAAACACCTGTTTCTCGGATTATATGCATATTAAAAGTAAAAACAATCTTTTAAATGCAATTAAATGAAATGAAAAATGTTAAATGGTTGTTCAATAAATTTAAATGCAATTAGATGGAGCCAAAAATGTTAAATGATTGTTCAATAAAATTAAATCTATAAAATAAAAATAATATGAAATATAAATAGTATAGTCAATCAAGATTTACCACCAGATAGTATTGACAGGGAATGTGAGATTCCCCTGCACATAATGGAAATGAAAATGGTAAATCTGTATATTTGGGTATAAGTTTTTTAGAGTGTCCACAAGTACAATTTTAAGAATACTTTCGGTATGACGGTAATCATGATACGACTTCTTAAAAAGGTTAAAATGTGTAAATACTTAAATTGAAACGATAAATGACATTAAATTTAAAAGAAAAGCTTACAATTTAATTAAGTAATAAATTACATTTGTTTTGGTCATTCATGCATAGCTCTTACATATGAATTTAATGCTTAATAAAATTGTAATTGTTCAATAATTCATGAAAATTTACTATTGAATTTAATTGTTTCTTTCAAAAAAAATTGTAGATTGATATGTGTGCACAAAACAATTTAATTTACAAGTGGAGGACTATTACTGCTACGGATTATGTTATGATGTAATTGTAATTTTTTTACATTATTTTCAATTTAGTAGAGAGTTACTGTTATATGTTTGACGAGGGGTTTATTGTTGCTTATATTATTTTTTTGGTTGTTTTGATTTCTATATAATGTATTTTGTGATCTTTTAGTGGCTCTTTTATGTATTTGAAGTCATGAAAACTAGCGGAATGTTAATGAAATGTTAATACTTTCAAGTCAGTTCCTGACTTAGTTAATTCCTAGCTACCAGGTCGTGTGATGATAAAAATGATTAAAGATATTATGTTGGATCATGATCAAAAGGAGCCATTAGGTTGACTAAATTAATTTATAATTAATTTTAATATAGGGTTAAATTGTGTACAATTATTAGTTTTTGTATGTTCTTTTAGAAATATGGAAATGAAGGGGAAGAATTTAGAGATAATGAGGTAGAAATTGATGCACCTCCATGAATTATTGTGTGCACAGATGCTTTTAGTGAGATGATTATTGGAGCGATTCAAATGATTGAAAACTCTCAAACTCAGGCTAGTTCTAATGGGCGAGGCCTGTTGGACTAGTATTTGAAGTTATTTTAGGATATGCGACCATTTCTCTTTTTTAGTATGGGAAGTCCGGTTGATGCCGAGAACTGACTGTTAATAGGGGAAAAGATTTTAGATGGGTTTTCTTGTGCTTTAGATAGGTGGGTTACAATAGCCTATTTTGTCTTAAGAGGGAGAAGCAAAGAGATGGTGGCAAGGTCAGTTGCAAGAGAAATTTGAGGGTAGAGTTAGCCGTATGATATAGTGAGATGAGTTCGTGAACACTTTTAAAGATTGGTTTGTAACACCTTCCGCTAGAAGACAAATACATGATAAATTCATTAAATTGGTGCGGCGAGATTGATCTATTATGATGTATGAAGCTGAATTCAATATGCTTTTAAGGTATGTGCCCCAGTTGCTTTTAAATGCAGAGGAGAAGAGGCACATGTTTCTGTCTGAAATATATGATTTAGCATCCACTGATTTCTCTTGAGATTGATGATTATTTTATTTTGGTGGAGAGAGTCATGTGGACTGAATTGAATTTAGAAGCCACCTGAGACAGAAAGACTTTTAGAAGAGGAGAAATTTAGATGGATCTAAGTTTCTTCAGCGCACTTAGGATAGATAGTCCTTCCAGCCAAAAAATACAGAAAGTAAGAAAGCCAGATTCAACATTGTTGACAACCAGATTAAACCCAAGAAATTTGATAAGTGTTTGAGGTCTCACAAGCGTGACTGTTTGAGGCCCACAAAGACATGGTGAGAAATTGCTCTAGATTGGGATAGAGGGCTCCAACAGATTTTAAGGGCAATACTGCACTACTTTAGAGGATCTTTGACATGCCAACGACAACAAAATATTCAGGAATAGTGCCCAATCCTGTTCAGACCTAGCAAAATGTCCAGCTCAGGATTTATGCATTTTTATAGCAGGAAGTTAGGTACTCTTCTGAAGTTGTCGCAGGTAAGCATTACATTTAAGAAATTTAACCAAGTGCACTTTTAATCACTTTAGAATTCATTTCATGTCATTCATAACACAATATAGGAACTTAAATAATAGGTCATCCTAAATGTTGAATGCAACAATATTAATGATTGATACCATATTACTTCATAATAGGCCAATATGGTTATTATTTGATTCAGGTGCATCATATTCTTCTATAACCGAAGAATTGGTTAAAATAACTTAATTGAACAATACTTTAATTTCTGATATTATAGGTTAGAATGTTAAATAATACTTCTACGGAGGTGATGCGGGGCTGCTGAATCTCGGCAAACCTAGATGGGAAGGCTAGATTGGTTCAGGGAGGGAGGCGGTCGACCCAATTATTTGTGTTAGGGTTGCCGCTCAAATCCTCCTTACTATCCACTACTGTAAATATGACCTTTGCTTTGTTTAATGTTTGTTTTTGCAAAGTTTTTTGTCTAGACATCCTTTGGCGTCCAAGATTTCTCTTTTGAAGGTTATATCCGAAGGCGACAAGGTACTCTAAGGTGGTATTTGTCTACCCTTCCCCGCTTTCCTAACCTTATCCTGGCCACCGAGTTTGCTGTTATCTCTGCCATAATTGTTGTGCCCCCAGTTTGCTGCTATCCAGCCACCATCCAACCTTCCCCATTCCCCCCTGCTTGTTGTTGAGAACCACAACCACCCTGCCAGCTGCTGTGCATCCCTCTAGGCCACCTTTAATGCTAAGGTTTGGACTTCTCCACATGCCCAATAAGGTTGGAACTACACCACATTGCTAATACCGGGCTTCAGGCACCTGAGATAACATGCTATAGAGTGTTCATTTGATTCGACCAAATTACACTTTATCTACAACTCATTAAACCGCGCCTTGAACTCCTCCACTGATATAGGTCTCTCTGCTGCAGGTGGTGAAGTCTTAGAAACATATACTCAACAGTAAGGATGGATATTTTCTTTGCATCGTGTCTTCTCTCACTTGGTAATATTTTCATTGGCTTTTCTCTTCCTCTATCTCTATAAGTTGTCCCACCACAAATTTGTGTTTTCTCATTTTGATAGTTGTAAGTTTCACCTTTTTATCTTCTAGCATCTCTTTCTACTCAAAGATCTACTCAACTGATTGTAGTCATTTGATAAAATCATCTGGATCCGTACGTCCATTGAATTTTGTTAGATCCACCTTTATTCTAAAGTCCCCGTGTCCTCTATATGTAAGCTCTTCTCTTGCTTCCCTCTAATATTTAATTCCATAGCGTCGTGGCCTTTCATCTTCATCACTGAAATCATCCCTATCGAAGGGGTTGAAATTCTCGTCTCTTTTGCATATTTGACTTTCTCTGTCACGATCGAGGGTAATTTTTTCTGTATTTCATCCTTCATGTCCGTAAGCCCCCGCTGAAGTCAACAGTTCTCTCGCTGTATGTCTTCCCGGTTAGGCTCAGGCATGTATCTCTTTGGTGACATGGTTAGGGTTTGAGTTGGGAGGTGAAAAAGGTTGTATGAAACTAATTGAAAGTACAAAAAAATTAAATTGGGTTACTAACAAGGGGAAATTAGGGTTAGTTCAAAATTTGTCTATGATATGAAATTATGAAAGAAAATTTTTTGGCGAAGGTGGCTTCAGTAGGGCAATACTTGGAAACCCTAGAGTAGGAATAGGGTTAGGCTAGTTCTGATACAAGTTGTTACCATAGTTAACCAATAATCCGATAGAAAACTAAATTTTATTACTCTAATCAACGAATTACAATCAAGACTCGAACCAAAACAAAAAGCACTAACAAACTATCAATATCCCGCTAGCGATGGAGGGGATATCTCTTGGATGGTGGTAACCGGAGGAGCTGATTGCTTGGAGGGTAGTGCAGGATGGACCTGCGGCCCAAATCGGTAGAGGCAAGGGGCATTTAGCTGGTAGGAAGTAGGGTAGAGGGCAGCAACAAACTGGAAGGGTGCAGGTGGCGCTTGTGTTGACTTGACAAGAAGGAAATAAGAATGAAGAAGAGAGACCGACGACTAGAAGCAAGAAAGGGGGAGGGAGGGGGCGGCGAATGGAAGAAAAAATAGAGAGAGGGGAAGGTCTGTGTGAGGGAATCAGGTTGAGGTAGCCACCACCTTGGAGCAGGATACAATAGGAGCACCAACTGTCCTCGGATACAACTGTAGCAAGGGAAAAAGCTTGGCGGCCAGAAAATCTGAAATTAACAAACGTCAAAAACTGAACCAAGCAATAAATGATATATTTATAATAAGATAGGTAGGAGGAGGGCTTAAAGTATTGGTATTTCTCGTTCAATAGTAGACGGTCGGTCCAACCTCCCTACTGGACTGGTCGGTCAATTCAACCACAAATGCCTGCATCAGATTGTGGAGAAAATTAAAAATATTCCTTATCGATTGTCTTTACTAGCCCATATGAAAGGAGTGCATAATTTTATCAACATTTTTTATTTAGAAAGTATTATTGCAAATGAATCTAATAGGTTGATAACATACTCAAGTGATATATAACTTGATTTGGTTTATATATAGAAGAGCTTGGATTGATTCTTGGATATGATGTTAAGAAGCTTCATAATATGGAGATTCACTTCTGAAGATTTTTTTGAAGCACAGATCGAAATATTTTACTTACGAGAAAGTTTGTAATATGCAAGAAAGCTATCAACATCTTTTCTTTTGAGGTATGTGTGCTTTTGTATTAAATGTTTTCAAATTTCATGAGGAGATTGTAACAACTGAAATTTTAAATAATAAATAAAATAATAGTAATAATTATAATAAATTAAGTGTGAATTAGAGGAGATGTTGCCGCTCACAGGATATAAATCGCATTCTTCTTCTGCACTTCCCTTCATTCAAACCATTGAACAAGTGAAAGCGTGAGATAGAGTGAGAGAGATCGAGAAGGGGAGAAGAAAGAAAAAGAAGAAAAAGTTATTGGCCTTGCTTGTGCAACCCTAGTCGACAGCTTTGAGCTGAGCGGCTTGTCTGCTACTGAAGGAAGATGGAACGAAGGAGACTGAAGCAATGATAGTTAAGGAGAACGAAGAGGAAGAAGAAGAGGAAGAATAAAAGGACTCGTATGTTTCTAGTCTTTTCTGATATTAGATGCCAAACCCTAGTTGAAAGTTGAAACGGCGCCATGCCTTAGTCGTATGAAGGAATGGTGCAGGTGGCTTACTGTTTTGGTATTTAATTTGAGCCATTCTCGAAGGATAAAGAAGAGGAGCTCAAGCCCTATCAGAGCAGAAGAAGCCGACATGCAGGATAAGGGGGATCGAGCCGAGCAGAATTGTGAATTAAGGAGATTTAGGGCATGTTTTATTTCAGATTTAATTAATTTAAATAAATTTTACAAATGTTAATGTTAGTTTTTATTATATTTCAATAGGAACCTTCAATAATAAATATTTTACTTCATACAAATGGGGGAGACAAATTATTGATTTCATATAAGATAAAGAAGAAAAGGATATGATTATCTTTTTTGTTAGGTTAAAGATTTTATTCTAATTAATTGTTTGGTATTAATAATAGTATTATAAATTGAATTAGTGATTAAAAGGAATTTATTCGAAGAACTAAGGCTTGACATCATGGTTTTGCAGGAAGGAAAAAGATAAGGTGATTAATTGCTTTCTTATTTGTATTAAATTAAAGATTTATTTAGAAGTACTTGCATTATTGTTTTATAAAAACCTGTTTTTTTATTATATGCATATTGCAAGTTTAAAAAATATATTCAAAATTCAATTTAGTAAAACGAGAAAGCATAAATGGTTGTTCAATTATATTAAATGGACAAAATAACAATGAAATGAAATTTAAATGATTAAGTCAATTAGGATTTGACTTTTGATAGTGCTGATAGGAGATGCAATATACCTGGGCAGGAAAATGAAAATAAAAATGTGTATTTTCGGGTCAAAATTTTTTTAGGGTTGTTATTGTTATAATTTTAATGATTCCTTCGAGTATGATGATAATCCTAATATGACTTCTGAAAGACGTTAATAGAGATAAATATTTATATCGAAATAATAAATGTTAAACTTAAAATGAAAGTTTACAGTTTGATTAAATAATGTACTACGTTTATTTTGAACCTTCATGCATGACATTTGCATATGTATTTAATGTATAATAAGATTCTAATTGCTCATTAAGTCGTGAAAATTTATTATTGAACTTAATTATTTTTTTCAGGAAAAACTGTAGATTGATATGTTCAACAGTAGAAAATTAGTTTACAAGAGGAAGACTACAGCAGATAGGTATTATGTTGTGATGTGATTGTAGTGTTTTTTTTTATCCTTTTTTTAGGTAGCGAGATACTACTATATGTTGGATGAGGTTGTTTGTAGATTAATTTGTTATTTCTAGATGTTTTGTTTTCTATGTAGTTTATTTTATAGTTTTATTGTGGCTCTTTTATATATTCAAAATTATAAAAACTCGTGGATTGTAGAACCAATATTAATATCGTTTGACTGCAAGTCCTGATTTAGTTAATGCTAAGCTATCCGGCTGGATATATATATATATATTTGTGCTTGTAGCGTATAGGCAAACAACAACTTACTAAATCTTATCACATGCTATGTTGTTTTGACCACCACTCAATGGAATAGTTATCAATCTTGTTCTTTTTTAGATCTTTTTTGAATTGGGTTACTGTAATATAGCCTTTCGCATGATATAGGGTATTTGCATAGTTTTTCTTCGTTGTCTCAACAAATAAAAAGCATGTCAAAAACAAATTGCTGTGAAACACAACAGAAAAATGAACATGTGGCTCAAAAATGATTATCATCTGCATGTTTTTTTCTTCCTGCTCATGTTTTTATTTGATGAACTATGAAGAAGTTAATATTTTAATTGCTTGATGAAATAAGTTTCTTGCTAAGAAAAATCTTATGTTGTCAACTCAAAACATTGTGTCATTATGAATAACATCAGAAGAAGTTAGTTCATGAATGATACCAAGCAATCTTTTGATTTGAAGTTCCCCGTTTTATAATAATTTGATGTATTTACTAATTTTATTACAAATGATAAATAAATAAAATTATTAAAAGAATTGTTTATCTTAAAATCTACACCTATCTTATGGCTTTTTTGTTTTAGTTGTCTAAGTCTATTATATTACAATCAAATATATTTATGTAATTGTTTAATATTAGAATCATTCTTTTTGTCGAGCTGCTTGCAATATAAATGTTTTTCTAAAAACTTGGGGGTGGACATTTTTTTATTTTTGAATTTTTTTTAGTCTTCATTTTGTATTAAGTTTCAATGGCTTCCTTTTATGCACTTTTGTTTCCCTCTAATTTTACATTAAGCTTACCCATGCAATAGCATCAGACAATTTGCTAAATATATAAGAAAGGGTTTTGGCCATACTCTCCGGTAGTATAGTAAAATTTGGTTACTTGATGTCTCACATTTTATTATATTAAGTTTACCCAAGCAACAGCATCTGACAATTTGGTATTCTTAGCAAAGGAAGTATTTTGGCCATACTTTGTCTTGTATAGTAAAATTGGTCAGTTTGGTGTCTTATATTTTATTTGAAACATATTCAACAAATACTTATTGCAGCTTCCTTAAATTTTAGCTAGCGTCTGCTGAAGTTTTCTTGCAAGAGTCTCAACTTCTGTTGTACGCTAATGGGAACGATAAACCTCCAACTGGGCTTATGCTTGATAAAGAAAAACTAAAAGGACTTTATTTCAACCAGAGTCCTTCCAAGGTTTGCTGTAGTGCTATTTTCATATTCAAGATGATTTATTCCTTTTTATTTTTTTGGAAACAATTAAAACATACAGACTTTAAGTCTCTTTTATGGTCCATTTACTACTGCATTTCTTATCTTTGAATGAATTATGTGTCTTCATGCTGTAATAAGGCCTGGAATTGTAGTTAGGGCACAATGTTATTGGCATTATAAGCTGTGCGATCCTGGATTTGAATTTTTACATATTGCTTGTGACGTTGTACACTTGCACAATGAGATCTCTTATATAAGATGTTTAGATGTCAGTTATTGTCACACACCGCATAGACCCCTTAGCAGCCAAAATGATACATTACACTTGCACAATCTCGATGGATGTACGTTTACAAATTAACAGTTAACTGTGAGCTTATATTTTGGCGGTAGTGGAAGTAGAAATGTGAGTTTTTGAAAATTTAGGGTTAGGTTATATATGAATTATGGTAGTTTTGTTCTCTCTTTTAAGTTCAATTTCGGACTAGACAATTCTGATAAGGAGTTCATTTGATATTTGATTAGATTTTTTTTTTTTTTTTGAATTTTAATTTTGGGACAACGAAGATAAATACCTAAAGATTTAGGGTTTGTCGGTCTCTATTAGTAGATGACACCGTTCATGGGCACCTAAAAGGTGTTTAAGAAAGGGATTTAACTGGGAATTGGTTATGGGATAGTAAGGGGAGCCGAGCATATGGGAGGTTGATGGAGTTTAATAGGGGCATGAGGCATTTGATTGCTGGAATCTATTGTTGGAAGCAGGATCGAGTAGTTCAAAAACTATTCTCATAAAATATATCGAGTTAAATGTGAAATGGCTAGGAGGATCCACCATCTGTTCCTGAGAAGGATATAAACACATCACTTGCAAAACAAAGATGATACAACAACACTCCTTATAGCATAACTCAGATTATAGCTCCACAATATATAAAATTTAAGAAAAAGTCTAATAAACTAAAAAAAGTAAGGGCACTTAAATAGTTTTGTTGAAGAAATAACACTGATTCTAATTAAAGTAATATTAAAATACTAATAAGAAAGGTGCCGCATGGCTTAAATTGTCAAGGAGACGGCGAACAGTCTGCTTGAGATTGTAATAGTGTCACAAGATTTTGTTTCGTTTCGACCCCACGATCAGGATCTCCGAAAGTGGAAAAAATCTTGTATAATGAACCTTCTTGATGAAGCTATCTTTTGACAATCTTAATTTTTTACCAAGTATACTCAACTCGAGTTAGGGTAACTCGATGAATGAATAGTTTCCAATGGCTTATTTCTGATCAGTTACGTCTCCCAAATTAGCATATGTGTAAACCCCAATCTCATAGTTTTTAAGTTCTTTTGAAGAGCAAATCATATCTAGGAGTCATCTTCATGTATCTCAGGATTCTAATTAATGCTTATAGATAATTATCATTTGGATTATTCTTGTTTTGTTCAAATACACTAACTGAGTATGCAATATCAAGCCTTATGTGAGATAAGTAGTTTGCTCATGGGTGTTTCATATCTCTTTTGTCAACTTGACTGTTTTCTTCACTTATGTACAACCTTTCTTGGAATCCATGGGCTAGTGAGCAGGCTTATAACAAATCATATCAATTTCACTTAACATGTCTAAGATTTTTTTCTCTTGGGATATGAAATTTCTCTTAGATTGAGCCGTCTCTGTTCTCAAAAAATATCTCAGAGTACCGTGGTCTTTGATCTCAAACTCTATTATAAATATCCTTTTATCTGATAGTTTCCCTTGAATCATTACATGTTAAAATAATATCATCTACATAGACTACGAGAGTAGCATTTTTTTCTTTAAGATTGGATTTAACAAACAATGTGTACTTCTTCATCAAGTTCATCATTCAAGAAAACTTTTTTGACATTAAACTGGTATAAAGACCAATCTTGATTTACTGTAAGAGAGTGTAAGACCGGAAACATGGGCCCACAAGTATGAGGGTGGGACCCACTTTTGGATAACATGAAATCCCAACTCTTATTTGCATGGAATTACAAAACTTTCCTCATCCATCTTTCATGAAATCCCAATTTGCATTATATGCCCTTTTTTAACATGAAGCATGAGCTAACATGAATTTTTTATTGCTTTCTAACATAAAACCTAGGTTAACACATGGATTTGTTTGCTAATATGAAACATATACTAATATGGATTTGGTTAACATGATGCATAAGCTAACATAGACCCTTTTTTTTTTGTTTGCTATTTTCTAACATAGAATTAACACGCGGATATCTTTTTTGACATTAAATTACCACATGATAATTTGGCTTTTCATAAAAGGCTTAAGATTACCACATGGTTTTTTGTAGAATGCATACATTACTCAACTTGCATAGGATTTATACTAGCATATGGAGACTTACATTTTTAGAACATGACAAATAGATTTTGCATGAGGTAAGCACTTAACATATAAATTTTGCATAGAAAACACATAATTAGTATGATAGATACCTAACTTAAATGGCCACCACGCAATCTACATAGTGAACACGTAAACTGAATAATGGACATATGATTTGCATGGTCCCCTCCTCTCTTTCTTGATATATATAGATTGACAAGTGTGTCTTTTCGACGAAAGACAGGTTATGATATAGCTGAGCATAGAAGAATATTACACAAGAATTTTCTCAAAAGAATTCATCACAATCGAGGGCGCAAACATATGAAATCGAGGGCAAACATATGAAATTGCTCAAATGGACACCTAATTTTGATCCCAGTCATGAACCCCCAATTGCGCATATCTGGTTTTCATTAGCTGAACTCAAGCTTCAATTTTTTGACCTACCTATCTTATATGCAATTGAGACTTTCCTTGGAAAACCTTTATAGGTAGACTTACTTACAGTTCATTTCTCAAGGGTCTCAATTGCAAGGATTTTGATTGAAAGAGATATTACATTACTAGATGTGGAAGAAGTTTAGCTTGACTCTGCTCACAATGGTTATTGACAAAAAATCATTATGGAACAAAAATCTTAGTACTGCAGACACTGCAAGGTGTTTGAACCCCCGCAAGAGAAATTTTTTAGATTGCACCCACAGTTGAGAACCAATAGTCAAAAATAAGAACATGCTATTAGTGCACCTCTTGTGCGTGAACGCGCTCCCAGCAAACCTGATGACAACCAACCTGAGGAGGGATTCACCACAAGGCAGGAGTTGGTATCTGCCCCTGGGATCCCTTCTCCTGACATCGAGCCTAGGTCACTACCAAGTCCTTAACAATCATAATGGTGGAAAATGGTGATAGCTAAAATCTTAGTTTAAGTGACATTATTCTTATTGGAAGCACAAATCATCATCAATTTTAGGCTTAAGCAAGTGAATTATCATCTTCCTAGCATAAGCCCATAACTTAAGAATCATTTGATCTTAATTGACTTCCAAGTCATGAAGATTAGGAAAATTATGATTTTGTTGATATTGTGAAAATGTGGTAAGTGAGTTTCTACTTTTAACCCATTGTATTTCAATCATCCAATGCATTCATTAAGGATCAAAATTACTCATCCCCAATGGTTAATCTTAAATTTTGATCAAGGCACCAAAATCTAAAATTACCACTTTGCCCTTTTGGTCTTTCATCTTATAATTCTTCAAGCAAAATTCAAATGGCCTAGAAAATCTTTGAGTATCCCATTCATGGATCAATTAAACTATCAGGGAGTAGAGCATGATTTTTCAAAATTTGATTTAATTTAAAATTATTATTTTAACCCAAAAATAGGATTTTTCAATGTTAATTTATTTAATTAATCAAAGTGAAGTTTTAATTTATGGAAAAATTATTGGAGGTTTTTCTGGGTCAGAAGAATACTTATACAAAATTTTATGATTTTTGAATAATATTGTAATTATCATAATTATTTAAAGGTCATTTTCAATGATTATTTAAAAGGTCATTTTCAAGGTCATTTTCAATGATTATTTAAATACAAAAAAAATATTTTTTAATCTTCAAAAATCACTTTTAAATATTTATTAAACCCCCACAAGTCCAAGAAACAGAGATGAACAAATTTTTATATTTTTATGATTTATTTTGAATTTATTATAATTATTTTAATGGAAAATGAGAAAAATGCATTTTTAGGCCTTTAGAATTTTTTTTTAATTTAGAAAAATCAAGAAAATGTTTTAAGGTGTCTTAAGATATCAGGGAACAATTGGACATATTTTGAACTATTTTGTCTTTTTCCACTTTTTAGAATTTTGATTATTTTAATTATTTTTAATTCAAAATATACTATAAAAATAAAATATTTTCACAAAAATGGTTTTATTTTTATTAAATGCCCCTGATCACAAGATACTCAGAAAATTATTTTTTATAATTTTTCTAAGCTAATTTAATTTAATATAATTTATTCTGTGCAAAAATACTATTTTTACTTACAAAATCCACTTTAATGGTCAAATCAACTAAATTTAAAATTCTTACAGTGAGTTGAAATGATTTTTATGAACAATGTGGAATTAATTTTGTCAGTTTTTTATTTCTATTTAATTTAAATAGATTAATACAAGGCAAAAAATATTTAATTAATAGCAGAAATATACAATTTTTTTCAGACCATCACAATTCTTTTCCTAAGCTTCTCTGACCATAAGAAACCTAACAAAATTGATCCCATAATTTTCTGAGGGATATTTTAGTTTATATGATTAAATAGAGCCAAAATAGTCATTTAGGCTTGAAAATTAGGGTTAGAAGCACAGATGTGCTCTCTGACTTTGGAAAAATCAAAGGAGATGCTCTCTATCATGAGAACTCAATCCTAAAAATTTCAAGTCTTGGTAATTAGTATTTAATCATAATGAATTAAAATACCTCAGAGAGTATTTAATTTATTTAAAAATCATACACTTGACAAATAATTTTTATTTTTGGTCCACATTATTTTCTTCTGTTCAATGAGCAAGAAGTTATTTTTCTTTTATTTTTATGATTTTTCTAGAGAAAGATATGGATTTTTTAAGATCATACATTAAAAATAGTTCAAAAAATCCATATTTTCTTACTTAAACATGCGACGCCACGTCAACCTACGACGGCTCCGAACTCACATGCGGCGCTCCGCCATTCGACGCTGCCATCCACCTCAGCTGCCACGCGGCTCGCCTTTTCACTCTATCTGTTCGTCCAACGCAATCTCATTCTTCCATGGAATAAACGTGCTATCGGACGACATCCGTTCATCGTCCCCAAATGACCAAACCCGTAAGCCGTTCACATTAAAATATTAAGATCTTCGTGCTAAGATCTCTACCTAGATCCAACCAAATCATATGAGGTTTGTTTCTAAACCTTCATATACTCAAGACGAACATATCTATACGGTTTATCAAGCATGAAGTCAAGCCATTACCTTTGTATGAGAGGGGAAGCCTCAATCAGATGGTTGTGGTAGCTTCGATTGGGTCCAACGAACCTCCAGATGAAGTCTCAAGCCCTGTTGAATTATCTACCTATGTTTTCGTTCAAACTCGATTTCAGGTGTTGGTCTAAAGCTAGGTTAGAGGCTGTTTGAGAGGGTGCTTTTATGCGGAATCAACTTCACTCACGGTGGAAATGGTATGTGTACAGTTAATTGAAGTTTGATTCACTTTGGTGTTGTGGAAAAGAATGTCCTGATTTCGGCCTGATTTTGAGCTCAAACTTGAACTCTTACAGAGGGAACCAAAGGAGGAAGATGGTTGGCTTGAGCTTAGGAATGCTTGGAGAGTCTCTGGCGAGATTTTGACAGTTTCCCATAGGATTTTTGGTTAGCTCTTCCTTTGGCCATTGAGAAGGTGGTTTAAATAGAGGGGCTTAGGGTGGAGCTCAGGGCTTCAATTTGGGTTCAATTAAGTGCTTATGTGGAGGGCTTCGAAATGCTAAATACAAATCAAAGTTGGACTAAATGGATGGGTGAAATTGGGTTTGAGTTAAAGCATCGGGGCTCTTGGTTTTGGTGTTTTCTGGCCACTAGGCCGGTCAGCAGGGCCAGGGGTGGTGGCCAGAGGAGTCAAGTGAGCCAGGGGGAGGGTTAATTATGATTAACCCTTAATGGTTTGTCATGATGGTGGAGATATCTTGGCTTAAACCAAAAAAATGGGATGAAATCCCTTAATTTAGGGAACCGTGGGTTCATAGCCCACCTTGGCTGGTTTAGGTAGGTCTAGGCTGGTCACTAGGGTGTACTTAGTGGTTGTGGTGTCATTAATTTGGTCATTTGGATATGACTAGGTCAATTTTGGTGAAGGGGTTCAATTTGGGTTAAATTGGCTTGAAGTTGGGTTTGGGTTAGACTAGCCATGATATTAAGCCCAATTGATTGATCAATTTGGTGTAGATAATTATCATAAAGTGTTTAGAAAATAATTGGGGTGATTTTGAATTGATTTGGTGGGTCAATTTGAAGGAATTTGCATATTTGATGAATTAGGGTATGTTGGGCTAGGCTTGGGCTTAGGTTGGACTAGAGTTAGGTTAAGTCCAAATTGATGGTTAAAAATGATTTAGGGTAATATCATGAAGTGTTCTTGGGCATGTAGCTAAATTGAGTGTCAATTTTGGGATTTGGGCATTCAATTAGGTGACACTTGGGCATGTAGCTAAATTGTGGCAAATTTGGGAATTTTGAATTTGGGTTGAAATTGAGTGGAATTGAGGCTTGAGCAAGGCCAATTGAGGGCTCAATTTGATTATTACGAATGTTAGGAAAAGTTTGGAATCCAAATTGAGGCAATTGAGTGGACTATGAGGTTCAGTTGGGTGAGATTGGGTCATATGGTTAAAATTGGGGGTTTTGGTTTGGATCAAAAGTGGGCTCAAAGCATGGGTCAATTAATCTTGGATTTGGTTTAAAATGATCATAGACATGATGAGTTTGAGTTTAGAATAGAAATTGGAGGAAATTGTGATCAAATTGATGGACATTTGAGATGAATTGGGGTAGTTGGGCCTTTAAAGGGTATTTTTATAATTTTGACCAATTTGGGGGTATTTTGGTAATTTTGGCAATTTTGGGTGGTTTTGGGCAATTTGGTTGGTTTGAAATGGTTTGAAATGACTTTTGAACAAATTTGGCTATTTTGGGTGAAATTGAGAATTTTGGTTGAATTTAGGGTTTGGGGGTGTTTAGGTAATTTGGGTAGATTTGGGGGGCAAAATGCCAAGTTAGATATTTTGGTAAAATTGGGGTGTCAACCACTCTATGTGAGTTATAGACCAATGGAATCCCCATTTGGGTTCTCTATGTACTGGTCCTAGCTAAATCTCGTGTCTAGGGGACCATCTACATGGGCCCCCAAAGGATCAAGGGATCAAAGTCAACAAAGTTTAGGCTTAGGGTTATGAGTGAAAGTGAGTGAAAGTAAGTGCAAGTGAATGAACCAACTTCAGACCAACACCCACTCTAAGGCCAAGCAGTCCTATGGGGACTCACCTTGAGTTCTCCCATATTGACCCCACCTACTAAGTGCTAGAGGTTAGGACCAATATGTGAAACTTTAAGTTGAGAAAAGAATAGTTTAGATTTTTTAATGGTGAGGGTTCCTTTTTCTAGTCCTCTAGGAATAGTCAACAGAAAAGTCCTATGGCTAGACCCTAGACTACTAAAAAGGAAAAACTAAACCTCAATTAAAAGTGAGGTCAACAATATCCAACAACCGAACTTCAATTCTTACATACTACTCGATTCACTTATGTTTACATATCTAACCCCTAAAGTTTGGTATGTAAACTCATCATAGCTTAGAATCATACAACTATGCACCAAAAAAGAATATTTTGCCTCTAGGTGTTAAATAGGTGGATAGCGCAAATATATATATATATGTATGTATTTCGCCTCTAGGTGTAAAATAGGTGGATACATAAGGATTTGGTGGAATATATGAAAATTTTCCAACAATCTTCATAAGTGTGCCTTCACTTAAGCTAAATCTTAGGGTCCGTTTGGGGCAGCTTATTTGGTGCGGTGACTTTTGAAAACACACCCTGTTTGGGTAAACTGTGTTTTGGCAGAACGCAGAAAATAACGTTTTCACACCGCACATATCTAAGTGCGATGACAGCTTATTGGCAACAGTTTGACTTTTTCAAAAAAATAAAAATTTGTAATAGTCACTGCACATAGATTATCAACAGATTATTCAATAAGCTATAGCTGCCCCAAACAGACCCTTAGATGTAGCCAGACAAGTTTTACTTGTGCTTGCTATTCATCACGGAATGTGATCTTTCACTACACAATTGGAGAGTGGGATTGCTTTTGCTGGCGCATAGCAGATTGTAATGCTTCTTTGATATTGCATTGTATTAACATGAAACATCCTAGAGGGCCTGTGCATCTTACTTGCAATTGTTGTTTGGGTAATATTTTGAAGCAGTTTATAACACTGTTTGGGAGTGTTTTAAAGACTATTTTGGGCACTTTCAATTGCTAATTTTAAGCAGTGTTTTGGGCCATTTTGATTTGCTGATTTGAATCGATCTTTGCATTGTATTTAGGCGAATTTAAGGGCTGTTTTGGGGAGACTTATAGGTTCGTTTAGCGGCTTGTGGGCTGCACTTTTTCGGCCTGTTTGGTGGCTTGAGGGTGAGGGCTGTACTTTTTGGTTCCGTTTTGTGGCTTTTGGGCTGCACTTTTTACTTCCGTTTTATGGCTTTTGAGCTATGTTTTTTGAGTCTATTTGGTGGCTTTTGGGCTTCATTTTTTTTAATATTGAATTGGAGGACTTTCAGGTCGATGAAAACACTGTCTTGGAACAAACTTGACCAATTCACTTTCAGCTTCCTCCGTTTGTGGTTTGCTAGTTTTGGGGGTGGATCGATCTGTTTTTTTTTTTTCTTTTGTTTTGTTTCTTTATCAATGGTTAAGTCAAAATGAGAATTTCTGATTTAATTATTTAGAAGATACTTAGAAATATTTGAGAATTAGTTGGAAAACATTTAATTGAACCTAGAACTTCTTTAATCACTTTAAGCACAAGTTAAAATATAGGCTTCCTAGATTTTAGTAGCACACCCTAGGTGAGAGTCCATCTACCAAATTCTCAGTGTAGGCCTCCTAGATTTTAGGAGCACACAATAAGTGAGAGTCAATCTATCTAATTTTCAGTGTAGGATTTCTAGATTTTAGGAGAACACCTAAGGTGAGAGTTCATCTACCTAATTTTCAGTGTAGGCTTCATAGATTTTAGGAGCACATCCTGGGTGAGGTTCATCTACCTAATTTTTTAATAAATAATAAAATTAGACACTTGACCCTAATCCACAAATTGATCAAAATACTAGACACGAGGATGTGCCAAGATATGGTTCACGACTTCCTCGATTAAATCAAATTGTGGAATTTCCGTCATGAATCGACCTATAATGAAACCCAATGCGCCGGGATTTAAGCTTGGATATTCCACTCATATCCTCCTAGCGATTGGGGACATTTGTTAATGCCACATAAGGATCAGCGGACTAGAATAAGTCTAGAGTCTAGGGGGCGAGGGCAATGACGACATTGCTTATGTGTGCTTAAACGAGGGATACGGAGTGAGATTATTAGAATAGTATCTCCTACCTTAATGATCTTCAATAAGAGAGAGGAAATGACCGATGATACTATTCGCCGACTCTTGGTGGGATCGTTGCCCCTGACGCTTTTATGTTGTCAGTTGTTCTAGCACGATTAGAGTGACTAACCTGTGGACTACACGACTTTATAAAATATTTGGAAAAATTAAACAAAAATATATTTTGCATGTTAAAAAGAACTATGCATAAAACAGACTTAAACAATAGCTTTTGCATGAAAATCAAAAAATTTTTCTATGAAAATTTATAAAGGTCCACGGCTAATCACTTGTATTGAGGTTAAGAATTACTCTCCGTAGATTTATCGGGCGGGCAACTCTTATTCAAAATCGGGAAGCAAACGGTCCAGCTCTGAGCCCCCACTTCTACCAATGTCTTACACCCAGTCCTGATCTTTCATATGTGGCTAGGGGTTTTATTTGCTTGTGATTTCTATGACTCATTTTTTTGACTTTCGTGCAGGGTTTTCTCGCCTTGTTTATTTTTCTTGCAAGTTTATTTAAATCTGTTGCAAATCATACCATGCTCGCAATATTACTCACGCAATAGTAGCAGATGCCCAGGTACGCTTTTACAGTTTATCTTCAACATTTTACTTTACTGCATTTTACTTTTCAAGTAATTTCTATTTACCTGCAATTTGTTTGTTCTGAATGCAAAACCAATACAAAAATAAAACAAAACCAAACATTGACACTAAAACTGTGAAACATAAACCACCAATCTCAAACACATAAACCCTGAAGCGATCACTACAATAGGAGTTTGGAGCCAACTTTTTGGGCAGCACGGCGAGGAGCTTGGATCGAGTGATAAGATGACCATCTTCAACAATCTCTCTCCTTAGTCTAAATAACAAACGGATGTCACAAATCTCTTAGTTTACAGGGGATTGGGTCTTCTGTCGAGATATACACTCACATTTCGGAAATGTGTAGTATTCACGGTGTCATACACAATTATGCAAATTATTGGATAAATGAGATCCATTTAGTCTCATTTTTCAAAAATTAAAACATGCTACTTTTTTAAAAAAAAAATATACCTATTATATTAAATTAAATTTCAAAATTATTTTCAATTTTAAAAAAAAGTTGACCGACATTTTCAAAGTTTGTTATTTGGCTCTGCTCCTAAAACTAGAGGAAGTAAAACTAGAGGAAGAGATAAAACTAAACTGGCTCGTCCCTAGCTACTTGTCTTCTGCATGTTTTAATTTTTTTTTTTTGAGTCTATCTGTGTTTTTTTTGTTTGGGTATTACTGTACTTGGTATCGTATGGGAAGAGTGTCTCTATTGGACACTCTTATACAACCTTTATGTATCTTTTCTATTTCAATGTAATCAACCCTTAGGCTTTTCAATATATATATATGTATATATATATAGATATATATGTATGTATATATATATAGATATATACATACATATATATATATATACATACATATAGATATATACATACATATATATATATATACA
>NW_018250856.1:179551-197102 GCF_001263595.1 Phalaenopsis equestris | reverse complement strand
ATATATATATCCAATTAAGAGAAGCTAAATGAAGAAAATTAAGAACTTTAAAAAAGTTTCAAGTAATTACATGTATATTTAAGTTGTTTTATTAAGAGAAGCTAAATGAAGAAAATTAAGAACTTTAGAAAAGTTTCAAGTAATTACATGTATATTTAAGTTGTTTTAATTTTTTTAATTGTACTTTGTGCAAACTATATGATAGACATAGCGGTGGGATAGTTTGTGCGAACCTAAATGTGGTTGGTTGTTTTGTGTGCTAATCATGGTTTCTCAAACCCCTATAGCGGGCCATAGTGGTGGGATAGTGGATAAGTTGCCATGTAATAGAATGGAGAGAGTGAATGAGTGGAAAAAGTGCATAATTACCAATGTAATGTGGGTAAATAGGGTGTTATATCGATTTGTGTGTTGTGAATTCTGTTTAAACGTGTTGTTTGGCATGAAATGTGATGTTATGTTATGAAAAATATTCCTAGAATTTGAGAGAAAAGAGGTACTTGTTGGCTTTTTCAAGGGCAATGGTTTGGTGATCATTACCCACTATGAGAGTTTGGTAAGTTCGATATTTTATATTATTTTTTATTCAAATTTTTCTGTGATTTCTTTTGGTAAAATGTTTAAGTGTTTTTTATGAATATTTTGAGTCACTTTGTTTTATTTTCTTTCCATATTTGGTCCATTAAATTCACAATTTTATTTTTATTACACATGCTGGCATGAATTCTATCCTACCTTGTTAGGATTTTGGCTTCATTTGGGTGACCTAATTTGCTTAGAGAAATATTATAATTTTTCATAATTATTCTTCTTCACATTTAGATTAATTTTCACACAAATTTCATTAAATTGTGTTTTTGTTTAGTCCAAAAGTCCAAAAATGAAATCATAATATTTCTTTTTCAGAGCTTCCATCTTCTGTTTCTCCACTTCTTAATTGTCAAGAAAGTATAAAGTAAATAAAAAATCATAAAAAATTTTAGATCTAAATTATGTAATATTTTCACTCATTTCCAAGTGAAAATTTTAAATTCCCGTTTATATTTTAAATTTCGGAACAGAACTTAGAATATTGATTATATTTGTCTAGATTTGAATAAATTAACATTTCTCACTTAATCTCCTCACCAAATCTTGTCCAAACACCCCCAATAGCTCTAAATCATTCCTATATCATTTATACATCCTTCTAAAATTTTTTAGGTAGATTTCTCTAGCCGCATCAAGTTTGTTATCAAAGCCCTAGGTTGGAAGAGGTTTGAGAAGGATTGTGGCTAGTTTTACACTACAATTCTTGGATGCTTGGAGAAGACATTTGGAGCTAGGAGAAAGTATTTGGTAAGTGATGAAATTTGAATCCTATAAAGAGCTAAGGAAGGAGAAAAATTAGAGGAGCATTGGATGAATATTCAAATGTTTCACAATAACATATCACATTTTGAAGGGTTAGCAAGAAACTTATGTGTATATTTATTGCTATGGAACTTTCATATTTGCATTTGGCCATTTATATTTTTATCTTAATTCTCAGTAATTTTTTCTTAAGTATATAGCCTTTTTAATGACATGTTACATTAACATTATGATATTTTAAATCAATTTTTATGTATAAACGATGGGATTATTGGATTAAATAATAAATCCAGTCACTATAAAAAGGAGTATAAGAATTTGCTACATAATTTGAAGACCCATATTATTAGTCATTGTGAGTCAAATAAAATAATATGAGTTTTGAACTACATTAAGTAAACTCTGAAACCATAATTAAAGTTGATACCATTTTTAATACATTATCCTAAAAGTATCCATTATTTATTTTTATTGACCTGCTGTTCAGTTTTAATTATCATTTATTAACTCCATAAGATCAATATGCTCATATGATTATGCCAATAATAAATCTAGTTAGTAAATGCTTTCAAGTTAACTCATTTATAGGAAATAAAGGATTTTTATTGATGACGGTGACCTATGATACAGCACCAACACCTACAAATACTCCACCACATTACATGTCGTAGTAAATCTTTAGTTCTTTAGGATCCGGTGGGAATGACGTGGTGCATCATGCAGATTTCAAGGTGGGGTCTATTTCACCAATGGGCTCAAGGTGGGCCCAAAATCACAGGAGATGAACCCAAGCTAGGGCAAACATGCATCACGGTGGGATCCACTACTAGAGAATAATCCAAGAGAAATGTTTTGCATTCAGGTGGACCAATTACTAGAAACTAAATGAAGAAATTTAAGACTTAAAATATTGTTTCATGTAATTTCATATAAACTGAAGTTGTATTGTTTATATTTTATGTATTTTGTGCAAATTGTGTGAGGGGCATGTGTATAAATTATTTTATGTGAACTTAAGTGTGGTGTGTTGATTTACGGGCTACTTATGGGTGGTCAGACCACTATGCATTTCATAATAGCAGAGTAGAGGGTAAGTGGTCATGTAAGGGAGTGGAGAGAGTAGATGAGTGGGACAAGTAGATAGTTACCAATGTAGTTAGGTAATGCCGAATTATGTGGATTTGTGTGTGTTGTAAATTCTATTTGAAGGTATTGCATGGAAAGAAATATGATGATTTTGTTGTAAAAAATTATGTGAGAATTTGGGATAACTTAAATCATGGAAGGGCTTAGTGGCTTCTTTAAGGATAATGGTTTGGTGATTATTACCCATGATTAGACTATGGCGTGCTTCGTGTTTTATATTATTTTTTATTCAATATTTTGTTTTTTTTTTTTTTTGTGAAATGTTTAAGTTTTGTTAACGAATCAGTTTGTTTTATTTTTTTTCATATTTATCATGCTAAAATCTCATCTAATCCCCTTTATACATGTTAGCCTAAATTCTATCTAATCTTATCGTGTTATGGTTTTCGCTTCATTTGGGTAACCTAATTCACTTAGAAAAATACCAAAATTTTCTGAATTAATATAGACCACTTGTAGATTAATTTTCATATAAATTTTGTTCTTTCTTGGTGTTTTCTTTAGTCCAAAAGTCCAATAAATGAAATCATAGTTTTTCTTCTGTGCTATTCTTAATTTCTTTTTCTTAACCTAATAATTGTCAAGAAAATATCAAAAAATGTTCAAAAATCATAAAAATTTTTCAGCTATTAACTTTGCGATATTTTCAATCATTTTAAATTAGAAATTTTAAATTCCTTTTTGTATGTTAAACTGTAAGTAGTGTTAGGAACATTGATCAATTCTGTTCAGATTTAACCAAATTATAATTTCTCAGTCAATCAGCCTACTAAATCCTCTCCAAACACCACAACCAATTCCTCTCCAAACACCACAACCAATTCAATCTAAATCATTCATGTACATCATGTTAAACAATTCAATTGTTAAAAAAAATTGGTTTGGACACATCACATCGGTGCAAGGAGTCATGAATAAAAGTATTCATATCTTTATGATTATTAGAACTTCATTCTAGCTCTAGACAGTCTTGGGTCTGCATGGTGTCCTCTATATGATCGGTGATCCTTCTTTGTAGGCATAAAATTTTTTATCATTGGTGTCATCTTGAAGTGGAGTAGAGACAATTGGGATGGTTTTTATGACAGAGTTTGGCTCTTCAAGTAGAACTGATTGAGGGATAGAATTTGTTTCAGTTAAAGGAAAGATGGCTCGAGTATTTTGAAAAAAATTCCAAATATGATATTCACCTTAGTTGCCATCTCCATATCCGATTTAATCTCTTGAATTTTCCTCATGAATTTCAAATTTAGGAAAATAAGATCGATTCTAACAAAATGTGACATCCATGGAGTTGTATATTTTTTTAGTAGTCTAAGAGTAGCATTTGTACCATTTTTGGTTAGAGTAAACAAGGAAGTTGCATCTGAGAGACTTAGATCAAGTTTGGTGCAATGTTGTTGATGGATATGTCTTGAGGTGGAGTAGAGACAATTGGGATGGTTTTTATGACAGAGTTTGGCTCTTTAAGTAGAACTGATTGAGGGATAGAATTTGTTTCAGTTAAAGGAAAGATGGCTCGAGTATTTTGAAAAAAAATTCCAAATATGATATTCACCTTAGTTGCCATCTCCATATCCGGTTTAATCCCTTGAATTTTCATCATGAATTTCAAATTTAGGAAAATAAGATTGATTCTAACAAAATGTGACATCCATGGAGTTGTATATTTTTTTAGTAGTCTAAGAGTAGCATTTGTACCATTTTTGGTTAGAGTAAACAAGGAAGTTGCATCTGAGAGACTTAGATCAAGTTTGGTGCAATGTTGTTGATGGATATGTCTTGAGGTGGAGTAGAGACAATTGGGATGGTTTTTATGATAGAGTTTGGCTCTTCAAGTAGAACTAATTGAGGGATAGAATTTGTTTCAGTTAAAGGAAAGATGGCTCGAGTATTTTGAAAAAAATTCCAAATATGATATTCACCTTAGTTGCCATCTCCATATCCGATTTAATCTCTTGAATTTTCCTCATGAATTTCAAATTTAGGAAAATAAGATTGATTCTAACAAAATGTGACATCCATGGAGTTGTATATTTTTTTAGTAGTCTAAGAGTAGCATTTGTACCATTTTTGGTTAGAGTAACCATGGAAGTTGCATCTGAGAGACATAGATCAAGTTTGGTGCAATGTTGTTGATGGATATGAACAAAGGCAAAACAACCAAAAACCAATAATCGGTATGTGAGAAGAATTAGATTGGTTGTGTCGGTAGAGTTCCATGAGAACATTTTGGGGAATTTAAAATTTTAGGACTTAACTCGACATCCTGTAGATGATGTGTGTGGCCCACAAGTATGTATTATTTTTAATTCACTTAATTCATGTATGAAATTTTTTGGATATCACCATTCTTGGAAATATAACACTAAGGATGGAATTAAAATATTCTTAGCATTCATTCCATCCTTAGTGATATATTTCCAAGATATGTGTTTTGGGAACGAGTGTTTATTGATTGAGAGTAGGTAGCAATTTAATCTTAGAACATAAAGAACAAAATAGAGATGAATATCCTTTGTCAATTCTTTTGATCCAGAACTTGTTAATGGTGAGAATGAACCATCAATTATTCAAACTGCAAAGTGACTGATAGATAGATTATATTTTTCAAAGATATTGATTCTCCTGTCATGTCAAACTTCAAAACAGTTCTATCAGTGAAAGGTAAGGTGTAGCTCCAATGGATGACAAGATTATAGAGAGCCGCCATATATTGTATGGTTACATTAATGTTGACCATCTGATGATCCATTTATTGGAATAAATATTTTAGATTCAACTTATGTTGAAAAAAATAGAGGTAGATTTAAAAATATTTGGGCATATTGTAGAAAAAAGATCTTAATCTATTAGAATTGAATGAAAATTTGACACTCAATAGGACACAATGGAGAAAAAGGATTCCTTCAGCAGAGTCCTGCATAGCAGGGTAAAAGCTTGTTGTTGTATTGATATCTCTGGTCATATGAGCTAAGCCTTCGGTGGTAACTATCCAAGGTTTTAATTTATGGCATTGGACACTAAAAGCATGAGATATGATACCTTAATGTGCTAATAGGCTGGTAGGTTGGTCAACAAAGGATTGTGAAGCTTGTCCATAGCTGGAACTTTTATTAAACATTTCTACAGCTCTTCAATTTGCTCCCTAATAAATGGACTGAACTCTAATTTATTGTTTGTTGTGACAGAAGTATTTGCTCAGTTCTTCTTATTATATCTTGTGTTAGATGGCTTCCAATATCTAGGTTTATCGTGTAATTTTTAATATTTTTTTTCACATGACCAGGTTTCTTACAATGGTGTACCACGATCGTCTTTTATTAGGCTTGTTACTTTGAGACTAATTTTGAGTGTACAAGGTTAATCCTTCAACAGATGATGCGGTAGGACTGCCTATCATCATGAAATTCTTTTTGTTCTTCCAAATTTCTGCAAATTCCTCTCAAATGATAGAGATGTGTTTAATTCCAATCATGCTCCCTCTAATTTGTCTTTGTCTTTATTTAACGAAAGGAGGAATTTGATGATTCCTTTTTATTTAGTAGTTTTTTATACATGGTAAATGTTACGACCTGGCTCGAGAGCTTGGAAATATCCAGAGTGGAACTGACGATCGGATGAAGAAAATCTATCTAGCAATTTCATTTATTAATAAAAATAAAATCCATTCTATTTAAAACTTATCTCACAACAATTGGTTCATAATTAAACATGTTCATTTAAACAGAAAAGAAATTAAGCTATATCTGTCAACTTACGCTCCACGGCATCTGGTACCCGTACCTCTCAAAGGTTCATCTAATCTACGACTGATTTTTTCTATAAAAAAATATTAGCAACTTACTCAGTAGACAAATGTTTCTAAATTAAAATAATTATTATTTTAAAATATTTTTGTAAAAGTATGTTAACAGTAAAAACACTGCAGTAAAAGAGAACAGTAAATAAATCAATTTCATCTCCTTTCATTTTTTTAGATTACACTTTCAAAATGGGGAGTCACCCTCTAAACTTATACTTTAAAAAAATGTACGTTCAATTTCAGACAACTATTTTCATTTTCATTTTTATTTCACATTCACTTGCCAGTACCGTGCAGGGTAACTCTCATATGCATGTATATATCATATTTTATTCATTTTTTTGTATTTAATATTTAAAAGAAAACATGTAATTTTGCATTTAAAATAAAAAATAAGAAACAATACACAAGCATAATTAATGTAAAATAAAACACATTTACCCAACTTTATAGATATAGTGAGTTAGCTTTTATTTTTCTGTTAGCTATAAATATTTAAAAATCTCTATGAACTGGTTGTAATTTTAAATTTTACAAATGGAATGATGTTTTTGTGCGTTGGATTTTATAATTTTTTTTTAAAAGTAAAACAATTAGACAGGTATTCTCTATTTAATCGTCATTTCCTACCTTAGTAATTTCAAGCTCTCAGGCTGTATTGTGACAGTAAAGTTAGTGTATTTTCATAAATTCGCCTTGTACGTGTCTAGTTTCAACCAACAACATCTGAATGTTGAAATATTGTGTAACACACAGTTCTCATTGTCATAGATCATATAGACTGCTCTCAATCTCAAATAACACTGTAGAAATTTCAATGCTCGACCGTATCTCTTTGGCTATT
Source organism: Phalaenopsis equestris (assembly GCF_001263595.1). Taxonomy (NCBI): domain Eukaryota; kingdom Viridiplantae; phylum Streptophyta; class Magnoliopsida; order Asparagales; family Orchidaceae; genus Phalaenopsis; species Phalaenopsis equestris. The sequence continues at coordinate 189,954 of NW_018250856.1, read as the reverse complement.
CTATATAGTCGTGTTGAATCTGAGATTGTCCCGTGCAACGTAGCCAATAAATAAGACTAGATTAGTTCAAATGGTTCATTAGCTATTTATTATAAAAATGACACATTTTTATAGGCTCTTGGGGTATAAAGTATACAATTATCTGTTTCCCCTTGCTTAAATAAGGATTTCTGGGGTGATATTGTCATAAATAAATACATGAATGAATAAAAAAAAAGTCTTTGGGTTGACTGCCCCATCCTTTGTCGGCCAATTTCATATGATCGGCCAAGAATGAGGGGAATTAAGGAAAAGTTCAATCTATTAAACATTAAGAATAATTAACTCCGATATGACACTTAAATAATTTTATTTGTCTTCAATAACAATTTGGATAGTTTAAAAACTTATAGGTGTACTTATTATATTTTCATGGGGCCCCAACTCAGCCATGAGATTACTTGAGGGCCAGTAATGAGGTAAGTTTGGGGGTATTAACATGGGTTATTTTTACTTAATTGCACCTGTTTTTTATTTTGTGTTTTACCTGTTAGTTTTATCTATATATCACAAATTTATACTCGTGGAAGGTTTTTCTTGATGTTATGCAGGTTACAGGTGTTTATTATGTGTATTTCGGGACGAGAAAAACCAATAGAAAAGCAATCTAAAACGGCGTGATCATGCCTGGAAGAGTCGTGATCATGTCTTGAAGAGGCGTGACCATGTCATCCTATTGCCATAATTGGCATGTCAATGTCACAAGTGTGCATGACCACTCCAAACATGTAGAGGTTCGACTTGACCATGCTAAGATAGGGCATGAGCATGCCGACCGATCTAGAATGCTGGCATGACCACTCCCCATTCTGCAGTGACCATGCCAATGGATTGGTCATCTATTTTGGCAATAAATTTTTTACCAAATTCATGGATTAAGCTATAAAAACATACCTTTAAGGCATCTGAAGGGGGAGAAGAAATAAATGATGGGCTTTAGTGTTCTAGTAGCCTCCCTTGCCTCATTCGCTCTGGCGCACTACCATATCTTCACACTTGGATCGAGCGATTTGCTCGGTACCATTCGTGGAGCTTCTCACTACTAGGCAGGGAACCACCTTAAGCCTTATTCAATTCGAGTTGAGAGGCGTAGGCTTAATGATGCTTGAGAGTTGAGGATCGTTCTATGGATGTTGGGTGTGGATCAAATGCTTTGCATTGTTGTTAGTCATCCTAAGTGTTTTTAACAAATTCGACACTAGTTGAGGTACTGGTGCTTGGCTCTTGTCTTTTATCTCTTGAATCTCGGTTACTTGTCAGGATCTCTGTCTGTTTGGAGTACCATTGAGGTTTGATTCTAGGATGATTTGCATAGTATCATTCGTAGAGATTGTCGCTACTGAGCAAAAAACAATCACTGGAATTTTTACCCTACTCATGTTAAGAGAAACGCTGGGATACTTTGGTTCCGTGTGCTTGGTCGCACTGATACCTCACACTGAGGTAGCTTCCAAGACTTCTTTTCAGGGTGATTTACGTGACAAATTCGCAGAGCTTCTTACTACTAGGTAAGAAAATAACTCTAAAGCTTTTTCTGATTCGAGTTTGAGAACAGGTCTAGAACATATAAGTACCGCAGACCAGTTTTTGCATTTTGCCGACCTGATGTATTTGCCGTTGTTTTTGGCTTTCTTGGGGTTGAGTTCCATGAGTTTTGGCTACATGCTGAAGCTTATAAACTCCTCGAGTTCCTTGAGTGTTATTTCGACCTGGGGTTGCACATTCAATTAGTCAATTCACATTGTTGACATTTTAGAGTACAAAATTACAAAAACCGAATGAAACCGCCTCATTTTATTAATCTTTCACAGGAAGAAAAAATGTTTGAGGTTGTCTCTGCTCAATGTTCGAGGGACTCCTCAACCTGTGCAGGTCTTTAATTTGTTTGTTTCAGCGCCGACCCTTTGGTCCGATGATAAATATACCGGTTCAGGTCCGATCGAGCTTGTCTATCGACTGCCGGCATGATACTGGATTGGCCTTTTTGAATATGAGGTCTCTGGGTGCAAATGTCTTTTCCCGAACATGCTTGTTGTACTTGTGTGCGGTGCGCCTCTTTACTTCGTGTTGGAGGGTTGAGTTGGCTTGAATCTCCTCCAAGTTTAATGCCTGTGTTGCTCTCACATGGTTTGCTTCATGTCATTTTGCAATGTCTTCATTAAAATTTGAAGCTAGTACCACTCGTTGACTTTGGTTGTTGTACTACACTGGTTGCATAGCCTCTATCCCGGGCGACAACATAAATGGTGTTTGTCCTATAGCGGTTGATGGTATTGTTCTTGTCATCTAGAGGATGGATGGTAAAAGTCATCATCCCATTTTCCATTGGCTCCTTCAATCTTCTTTCTTAGCAAGTTCAAGATTATCTTATTGACAACATTTGCTTGATTGTTGGTCTGGGCGTGATGCTCTAATGCGAAATTTCAAGTTGATCCATTGACTTGGGTAAAAACTTTCACTCCCTTGTATGCAAATTGAGTTCTATTGTCTGTGATGAGGATAAGTGGCAATTCATACCTACAGATGAGGTCCGTTTAGATGAAGTTCTGGACAAGCTCCGCTGTTATGCGAGGGAGTGGCTTTGCCTTAATCCACTTAGTGAAATAATCTACCGTGATTAGGAGAAACTTACGCTGACCCTCGACAGTGGGAATGGCCTAAGATGTTGATTCGCATGACGACAAAAACCAGGGGCTGACAATCAGCTGCAACCTGTGGGTCTGCCTGTGTTGTAACGGTGATACCTCCAACACTACTCGCACCTCTCTTAGAATCCTTCTGCTTCTTTTAGGAGTGTCAACGAGACGTTGTCTCGTCGTTGAATTTAGTGCTAATCTTCCCTCCAAAGTTACTCCCACACCCTCTTGAATGTATATATCGCAAGAGATCTTCTATTTCATTCTCTCTTATGCATCTCAGATAAAGAGAAGTAACCGACTTTCAAAAAAAGTTTTTCTTCAATCAGTAGATATTGAGCGGCTTGGCATTTAAATTTCTTCGGATAAGTGTCCTCCTTAGCTATTTTTCTAGCCTCATGAAATGGACGTAAGGATCCATCCAACTTCTTACTTCTTAAGGCCTCCACCTCCATCACTTCAAGATATTCAACTGTCGGTCAGAATAACTTCTGCTTTGGCTGGCTATTGGTGACCTTAAACTCAATAGTCCTTGAATGGTAGACGTGCTCTACAGTTGGGCTGCTTAGAGCCAGCTTGATTCCTAAAACCCCATCTGATTGGAGGCTCCATGATGTGCAAGATCCATGTCATTTAGTCGACATCGGTTTCTTCGCTCGGCAAGCATGGTTCAGAAAGTCGGTTATGAGGTTCGCCACTGCTTGCACTTTGATAGCTGTTTGTAGGATTTAGATAATGTTGAACTCAACTCCACCTCCCTTTTGAGGAGTCGACTAGAGTATAGACTTCAATGGATGCTCGGTGATTATTTGGATTTGTTGTGTTTGGAATTTTGGTCGAAGCCTACTAGCTGACATAACCAAAGCAAACATTAGCTTCTTCATAATCCGGTACTTGAGTTCGGCACCCCGGAACACCGTATTAGTGTAGTAGACTAGAACTGTTTTCTCAACTCCTCAAGAATTAACACAGAATCATAGGATCTTCATTAGTTTTATCGTCTCTCCCCCATCTCCTACTTTAAGCTGATGTTAGTGAATTTATTCGATATCAAAACTAACACTACTATATGATAGGTAGTTTTAATCAAAAGTTGTCTCATCTCTGGAAGAGATAATTAACCATAGGGTCTTGTATCAATGGAATGTATGGAACTAGTTTCTGCAGTCCTTGCAAAATAAGGGTGATATTTATGGATAATCTTATCTGAAAGTTAAATTTTGTCCTTTGAAAATTTGAAATGGAATCATCAAATCTCTTAGGAGAGCCACTTATGAATTTTTTTACCCGAAAATGAGTCTTAATGTTGATGACAAGATCTTTTGTGTAAAAGCTTCAACGAACATTCTGGTGAGTTCCATAGCAAGGTACATTGACGATATCAGTGGTGCATTCTCTTACTAGTTTATTTTGAATAGATGAATACTTGGCAAGTTTATTTTAATTAGGTGAGTAGCCATTAGGTGATTAGACACCTTCAATTATTGAGGTCTTTTTTTCCAACGAATTTAGCTTTGAGTTTCTTTGGTTCAAATGCTGGGCAACCTGCTGATCCTTAATGTTAAGGCTAATATGCCTTGATTAGTTCAACCCAGATGATAATGTGTGTATGGAGAATATGTTAAAAACATATCCAATCGATGACATTTACTTTCATGTTCTAGTATTAAACTAAAGTATAAATGCTCGTGGCTTGTCATTTAACCGAAAAAACAACTTCCTTTCATTTATTTATTTTTTTTTATTTTTTATTTTTTATTTTTTTTTCTTTTGCCTAAAAAGTGCCTGGGAAGGCAACAAAACTCGGTGTCATGGTCTTGCAAAAATGATACCTTTGGTGTACAGAATAAATCTATAGCTGGTATTAGAATTATCGGTTGATATTTGACTATTTTGATTATGACATAACTACTTGTTTCGGAGGCCCAGAACTTGCGGAAGTTAATTTAAAGCAGTGGCAATTCGTTTGAGAATAAACGAGCAAATAAAATATATGTGATCCTCTCCTTTTTTATTAAATCAATAACTAATCTCCCCAAATTCTTATTGAGCAGATTTCACAAAACCTTTGCTCTGGGCTAACTTGAAACATGCATGTTGAAAGCTGTTTTTGTCACAGCTAACATGATTAATGTTTGAAGTTCAATTTATGCTACATTTTTTTTCTGCTTCTGCATCCCATCATAGTATTCTTCAGAAAGCAAGTGTTGCTCGAAAAGAAATAAAAAATTTCTGATAACAAAGTGACCTTTCATTCAGGATATTGCTTTGGCCTCAGTTTCCATGAGACCTATTCCACTTGCACCTATAATGGAGAACCTCTCCCTCACAGTAGAGAATTATGGATCTGTTCGTCGATACTTCATACAGATGCTGGACGACCGCGTGCTTTCCTCATATATCCAGGAGAAACTAGTACGAGAGAACCCACCTCAAGAGGTGTTCAAGCTCAGAGGCAGCGACCACTGCCCCTTCTTCTCAAAGCCACAGTCGCTCTGCAAAATTCTGCTTGAGATCGTGCAGCTTATATAGTGTAGACAGTTCACTTTACTCTTTTATTTCCTTATCAAAGGATGAGCATCAGCTGGAAATCGTGGGGGAGAAACTTATTTTGACGGTTCCAATGTCGGTTATTTTAAATTTGAAAATGAACCTGGCTTGAGATTTCCTGTACCAAATTTTTTACTGAGGATGTGCTAATGCACCATTGTTCCGTTTTCATTCTACTTTTATTATTTTCTATGATATCACATAAAAGGAAGGTCATCATAAGTTTTCAAGGGAACTCATGCAGCTTGTTTGCTGGTGATAGAATATTGCACCGTAGTTATCTTTGGGGATGGAAGTCACGCTGTTTATAATAGCCTGAGGATGTGCTCACATAAAAGGAAGGTCATCATAAATTTTCAAGGGAACTCATGCAGCTTGTTTGCTAGTGATAGAATATTGAACCGTAGTCTTCTTTGGGGATGGAAGTCACGCTGTTTATAATAGCCTGAGGATGTGCTCATGCATTATTGTTCCGTTTTCTTTCTACTTTTATTATTTTCTATGATATCACAGAAAAGGAAGGTCATCATAACTATAAGCACACCTTCAGTAGAATTTGGCTCAGGATATCCTGAGCCACATTATTTCCTTTCATCCGTTCCTTCAGCTACTATGGTGAATAACTCAAGTTCCTGCAGCAGTTACCCTGTACCAGCATAGATATAATAGAAAAAACAAATTTTGAGCTACGTGCAGTTTATATTGTTAAATTTTCAAGAGAATATAGCACCGTAGTCTTCTTTGGGGATGGAAGTCACGCTGTTTTAAATAGCCTGATTTGGTGCAATTAATAACCTGATTTGATATACTTAATATCACTAGGTGCCCCTACTTTGCTCTATTTTGCATGTTATTTAATTAAACATTAATTAAGGGTTAAAAGTTAATGTGATAATGGTTTGAAGGATTCCTTTCCATGAAGCTTTCTTATTGAATGGAGCTGCTGTTCGATTTATGAATTTCTATCATTTACATGGATGTGAGAGTATATACTGTAATGATTGCCAATCCGATTTCATGATGGTCGAAAAATTATTTTGAAAAGGAATTTATCATATTATGTGTTATGGTTGGATTTCGATCATCCAGGAAATATACCCCAATCATATTATGTTACTAAAATTTTCACGTACCTATAAAATCCTTAAGTTTTTAAATATTCTTAAATGCTCGTAAAATACTCAAAATGTTAGGGGTTATTTCCTTCAAGTTTATGGAATCACATGAAACTTCCGTCGTATTTTAGTAAGGCCTACAACGTGCCAAAATTGATAAATTTTACTGCAGCATGAAATATTTATTAAATATTTATTAAACTTTAAAATTTTACCTAATTTAAGGTTGTTCTTTAGAATATAGCTATGGATATGAAATTTTAGTTTGTGTTCGATAGACCATAAAATGAGATTAATTCATTGAATAAGTTTCGAACAAAGATATTTACATTATCTTAGAAAGTTACAAATATGGAACCCTGTTCTTACATGCATGCTAGAATTATTGAAATAAAAATAAATTAGTAATAATAGAACTCTTGATGAAATTTCAAAGATTCTCTTTTTGAGTTATAGCCTTGTCTACTAACATAAGCAAACATATACTCAAACTCTGAAAATTTGCAAAAATATTTAAAATTGTAAAATCATTTGAGGAAGAGTTAAATTTTCATATGGGGTCAATGGTGACATAAATATTAAATATTAAACTTTATTTAGAAAATATATCTAAAAAATAGGAAAAAAACTTAATTTTTATTATTAAATAATACATAACATAGCCATAAATATTAAAAATTTATATTAAGATAAAACATTTTGTGAAAATTTCTAAAAATCGAACATCTTAATTTTTAATAAATTAAGAATCTAAAAAGAAGCTAACACCAAATTATTTTGTCCATTAAATTTTTTTTTGTCTTTTAAATATTAGAGATATACCTTAAACCATAAATAAATTATAATGAGTTCATCTAACGGCAAAATGGTATGAGACTCTGACAAGAGTGTCTCGGTCATATTTCAAACATTGCTATAAATTTTATAAATGTCTAAATTAATTTATATTTTAATTAATTGATAATTTTTAAAAATCTTTAATAAATAATAGAAATTTAAAATTAAGTCAAAATGAATTCAAATTTTTAAGAAATACTTTTCTTGTGGTATTTCACTTCCAAGAAATCTCATAAATTTAGAGGCATTTAACATTTAATTTCTAATTTCTTCAAAATAAGTCAATTAAAAAGTATTAATGAATTTTTTTAATTAAAACACACCTATAATTGAACTTGAACTTTAAAAACTTCATAATCATTAAACTAAAAATGTTTAAATTATGAAAGTTACCCCCTAATCTTAGAAGTAGAAAGAAGTTTAGAGAATTAGATTTATAATGTTTTTTTCCTATTAAATATTTTTATTTGGAATTTTATAATTTAAAAAATATGATAAATATTAATTAAGTCATAACTTGTTTCTTTGTGTTATAAATTACTTCTAACTTTTACAAGTGTGTTTGGATCACTTTTCAAGTTCCACTATAAATTTTTATAATTTTTATAACTAATTTGATTATTAAATAGTTTTCAGAATTAAAATAGTTAATAAATCGCTATAGTTCAAATTAAATAATGCATATTCCAAAATCTCATGGATCATATCTTTATGGCTCTTTACCTATGAGAATTTTATATGTTTTTTGGGACATGTTGGAGATGTTTTGAATATTTCTCTAAAAAAATAATGATAAAATAAAAATTAATTATAACTTAACTAAGTATTTCCCAAAATTTTAAGAAATTGTTCCTAATGATACCTTTAAACCCTTAGTCGATTTCCCATGATTCCTAATTATTTTAAGTGGGTTTTCACCAACTTAGTCTTAAAAGAAAAATAAGAAGTAAAAGTAAAAACTAATAAAGAATCAACCTTAAGGTAATATAAAACATAAGGGAGAAAGCCAATTTATCCAACCTTAAAATCTATCTTAAAAATCATGTAAAATATCATTAAGTTTCGGCAATTAAATGTAGGGTTATATGTTTGTTAACTTAAATCAAAATCATATCAAAGTCAAATTAAGAAATTCAATTCTAATTTATACTCATGTCAAACAAAAATCAAATCAAAATAAAATTAATTCATAGCTTAACTTGTCAAGATGATATCTTTTGGCTTTGGTTATGATACAAAGTATTTAAGCACACATGTCGTCTCATGTAATAAACCAAAAATACATGACATTATTTACACAAGCGCTGAGCTCAAATTAAATTAAGTACAATTTTTTCGAAAATCAATGCTTCTTACGACTACAAAAATTTTAAAAAGAAAGATACAAAAGGGAAATTATTTGGATTTTTAAATGATAAAGTTTCATTGAATACCAAATGTTTATGTGATTTTGTGCTAGGTTTTTCTATAGATAGTTATCAAAAAGTGCAACACTATTCCTTAATCTCCATTAAGACTTAAGAAATATTTAATCTTCAAGTTAAAGTATAGTATTATCCCTATCCTAAACAAAGTAAAATGTTCCATGATCACTATTCCTTAATGAGATCAAAATTTTTCAAAAGCAAGAGGCCCATGTTTACAAAAAAATTGATCTTCTCTACTATTTTACTAGTATTCCATCAAAATGGATAGTTTACAATTGGTTTTAAAACATGACCAAGCAAAATATATTTAGAATATGACTAGGGTTAATAAGTCATAAGCTTCATGGTTCTTCCAAACCAATTCTCAAAATACATAAACCATGAAGATAATAACTTAATTATAGAATATTAACTTAGTTCTTACTCACGATCACTAGAAATATAGAAACATCAAAAGAGTACAAGGCTCTGCTAAGTTAAGAGAATAGATTCTGATTTAAGCTTGGAAGTCTAAATTTTCTCTTGCTCCACTTGTCCTGTGTAGCCATACAATCTCCTTGCACTCTCACTCACAATATTCTCTCAAGTGGAAATAAATCTAGAAATATTCTACACACTGACATCATATACTCCCTATTGTTATGTTTGTTCAAACTATTTAAATTTTCTTTATAAATCCTCTAGGACAATTTTAAATTTAACCACAAATTGCTCAATTGAGAGCCTTGCAAACTTGTGTTTCTACACATAAATATCGCACTTTGGTGATGCGCTCTATGGCATTTAGTTTCAATTTCTTCATGTTATAGTGTTATGAATTTGATCAGATGGCATCACGACCCTGAAATATAATGCTCTGACACTAAAAAAATGGAACTGTGACACATCACTCTTGATTTTATCCTCCTTTTTGTCCTTTTTCAACACTATGACACTACATTTTCAATAATGTGGCATTAAATATTTCATGCTGTGGTGCAAAATACTAGCACTATAGTGCTAATTTCTCAAGAAATTGTCTTGAATTTAGAGATTTTAAGTGCTACGATGCTTCCCATTATACTTTAGCCCATTTCTCTCTAACTTGTTATCTTATCAATTTCCCCCAACAAAACATATTATAAACACCATAACAGTATAAAGTAACATAACATTTACACATAACTAACAATTAATTTGTAAGTATTTGATCCCGGTGAAAATATAGTCGTGTAAAATTTATATAAGTTTGACTCTGCTATGCAACGACGCCAAAAGATTGATGCAATATTTATGATTAAGAAATTTAAGAAATTAATGTTGAGATTTTTCACAAGTATACGTATCATTATCAAGTAATAAAGAACTTTCTATTTAAGCCCCAAATATCGATCTCACGGGGAATGTTTAAATTTGAAGTGATAAACTTACTAGAAAATTCATAGAAAGTGAATAGAAATTATTGTCACTAATTTTGAATGCTGAGATATTATCAAAAATAACTTATTTAGTTATTAGCAAAACTAAAGTGCAAAGTTTAAACAGTAACTACTAAACTATGTTTTTGTGATGAAGATTTCTTATGTGAAAAAGCAACATTCCCACTACAATGAGATTTTGGTAAAATGAGATAAGATAAATGGTTTTAATATGTATTTTGCCAAAAAGAAGCAGTTTTAATTCTCTACCCTGATATAGTGTTATAGAAAATCATTGGCTAATCTCAGGTTTAGTCCCTAAATTCGTGGCTAGGCTAGGAGGATACTGACTCCCACTACAGAGCTCCCACTTCCCTTCACCTGAAGGCTAACTCTCGCTTT
>NW_018250856.1:156156-179216 GCF_001263595.1 Phalaenopsis equestris | reverse complement strand
TCTGAAACTCTTTCTCAAAGCAAATCCCTTGTAGCCTCTCCAAGGAAATGTAGGAAGAAGAAATCACTCACTTTTCTCCTTCTCCAACACTCTCATAGAAGATTTCACACTTAATCTCACCACAAAAACTCTAAACACTTAGAGAGAAATCATAAACAAACTCCTGAATGGTTGTGGAATGAAGATGGAAAAAGTGTATGGAGGCGAGGTGTGGCAAAAAATGAGCAAGGTGGAATGAAGAGGGGGCCTTTCCTGATCAATTTAGGCCCCAAATAGAGCCTAGAGTCGGTTCTCCAATGGTTGCATAAAAAACCCTTCAAAAAGCGTCTAAATTTGTCTAATTTTCTAGAAATAGGGTTAGAACCGACGCTGTCGACGCTGCTTCTGGTGCCATCGGTGCTGAGTAAATTCTATTAGCCATTCTGTAATTTTGCGCCGTCAGCGTTGCTCCTGGCGCCGTCGGCGTTGAGAATTTCTTCAAAAATGTCATTTTAACTCTAAATTCCATCCTTTTTACTTTCTTTCTGCTTCAAGTCTTAAAAATCAACAACCTGCAAGAAAACATAACCTGCAAGAAAACATCAACCTGCAAGAAAACATAAAAATATCTTCCATTAAAGCGCAATATCACCAAAAATGAGTATAAAATATGGGTTTAAAAATGCATATGTTTTTGGTGTATCGAAATCCCCCAAACTTACATGTTACTTGTCCTCAAGTAACTCCTCTACTACATAAAAATATGACTTCTGGTAAAGAATTTAACTTCTAGATTTTTATATTTTAGTCTACTAAACATAATAACATAACTTAAGAAAAATTCAAAACAACTCCAATTAATACTAAATGTATATGAATATTTAGCAATCAAGTCCAAGATTTCTGATTCTCTATTCTTTTTCAAGAAAAACTATAAATTGTCATATTAAAGTTACTTAGAATATTCATATGAAAAAGAAATTTATAAAACTGTACTAGTAAATAAACTAATACTCAAATAAAAGTTTAGAAAATGTAGTCAAGTCTTCTTCCTTAAGTTGATTCAAGTGAAACCAATTTTTAATTAGGCATCTCCTCAATCTTCTCCTTACATCTCTCTTTTTTTTCTCTTTTTCTTTTCGGGATCATTTTCAATCCTTTTTCTTTTCTTTTATTTTTCTTTTCTATGTGAGGATTACTATATCTGGATAACCTTTAATGATTTTGAACTTCACTATCCTCCTCTTAAAGTTAAAAACTTTTTACATTCCTATACTTAACAAATTTATATTAGTTTAAGGATTTCTTAAAGTTTAATTATTTTCTTTTAACATGAATCTTTAAGATTTCTATTACTTCAAAAATATAAATTCTCTTACTTAAAATAGAAAAATATAGTCTTATTCTTATATACCAAATATCTTAATCTCTAAAATTAACCTTAATTATTGAAAATTTTTACTTAAGTTTACTATATATTTAGAAACATAAATATAGTTATCTAAAGTTAACCTCTAATACCAAATGTCATGTTAAATTTAAATTTTTTGAAAATATAGCTAAGTGAGGTCAAATAAAATTAAGTTTCTTTCTTTTGAAAAAGGAAATTTTCTTTCCCGACCCCCCCAAACTTAAATTTTTAAAAGATTTAGCCTGAAGAACTAAAAAAAATAAATGGTGAAAGAATACATTAAATACATAAAGAAAAGTCTTACCTGTTGAAGGTTTTGATTTCTGAAACTTAACTCTGAAATATTGCAGGTGCTAATATGAAAAGCTACAAGACTTAAAACATTAAATTACACATAACACATATAAAATCTGCTGAGAAAGAGTTTAATTACAATATATTTAACAAAATCCTAAAACTAACAACAAAACTAAACTGAATTTCAAATAACAAACAGTTTCAACAATATAATAAAAACAAATAACAGCATAATAAGGTACAATCAAACATATAAACTAAAAAAAATAATCACAAATCATCATCATCTTCTTCATCTACATCCAAATTCTTCCGTTGATATGAAGTAAAAATAGGGTGAGTAGGAAACTGAACTTAATGATCACCCTTCAAGTATCGCACCATTACATCATCATAAGCAGCATCATATTCGACCTTTTGTTGTATCAAATCATCAGTGTGAGCATTTTTGGCATCCATATTTTGTATTCTATGATACATTCTCAAGATATCTCCCTGTTGAATCATCATCTGCTCCATCAGTTCTCAAAGAGTAGGGTCACTAGAAGTAGTTCCTAGAAGTGGAAGGAATATCCTAGGTCTTACTTCTGGATCTCTAATCAACATGAGATTCATAAGTCTTTATGCTAGCAGGTCCAATAGGTTTTAAAGGCTCAATTCTCTCCTCCTCTAGTCTAAAATTAATTCATGCATGTTCACAAAGTGTGAAAAAAGTGCAGGGTGTGCCAAACCACTAGTGGTCTCTCCCAAAGAAATAGATCGAGTGTTCATATAAATAACAAAGCCTGCATTTATCCTCATCACTTGCTGAATACAGAAGTTCAGAATATGGCTCTATTCTTGGTCATGGCTCTATTCTTGGTCATCTCACTATGATGATTTGTCGGAATCATTCTTCCAGAAATAAAATAGTGTCAGGCCTTAGATACTACATTAAGAATAGAAAGAGGAAAGTTTACCTCAACACCATCCTTGACTTTCCAAGTTCCTCTTCCATCAGTAAGAAAAGAAATAACCTCATCCAAGACCTCATTTGTAGCAAAAAATGATTTATACTGGCAACTGTAAACATCTTCTAACTGATAAAACTCATTAATTTTTCTTGGAGAAAACTCCACAATTTTCCCACGAACTAAAACAAAATCATCAAAAGCCTCTATAAAATTGGCATAGAATTCCATCACTACACCAATAATAGCCTCGACAATAAAATAACAGAAAATTTTCCATTGCCGAGCATTGATCAATTGCTCCACTTCTCCACCCAGATTTTTAAAACCACGATCGGGAATCACTTTTTTATTTTTAAGGAGACTATTAAATCGAGCACTAGCCCTGAAGCTTACAAAAATCTACTTTCTCTTTTATTTGCTCATTCTAGGTGCCATGATAAATCTACAAAAAATTGATAAAACCAAAATAAATTATCAAAAATTTTGAAGATCACAATGTAGAACTTTTAAAACTTAAATCTACTAAGTAGGTGTTCTTCACCAAAGGATTTTCTCAAAATCTCTTAAGAAATTCTAAATTTTTTGGTTCTTGGCAATGTGAGATAAATCTTTGGTGAAAATCTAAAATTTTTAGTTTAAATATAGCTCTTATTTAGAGAAGATGAAATCTGAAATTTCTTTGCCTTGAAATCACCACAAATCTGAGTAAATGCGAGCCCTGGGTGAAAAAACTGGATGTTGAAGGTGACTCAAAGGGTAAAAATGGCGTTTCACTGTGCAAATCATAAACTTTAAGGGGTTTAGGCTGTTCTCGGGTTGAGGGCATCGTCAGCGCCCATGCTAGTGCCGTCGACGCGAAGGCCTAATAATTCCATTTTTTTATTTTTTCAATTTTCAATTTATTTTCAATTTTCTCTAAAGTATTTTTAGTATTTTTAAACATGAATTTTTATCTAACAATAATTCACAAAAAAACATTTTCATGAACAATCATTTTCACAAACAACAACAAACTAACTTTTATATATGAAAATACAATGTTTACAAATACATTTTTCTAATCACACTTTTACACTCATATAGCAAACTAAATTATAAATCAGTGTCGAAATCTAGCCACACCACTAAACACTGACACAAAACTATTCACTCAATCAAAGTTCATAATTCTAAAGCAAAGTAAACTAAATCAAATCCACACAATTACATTAAATGCATAAATATTTTAAACTAGTAAAGAGATTAAATTCTTCAATTTGCCTCATCTTTAGTACTTTCTCCTCCTCTGATATCTCTCATAGACTGGTAATGAATGTATATATTATAAAAGGGTCGGTACGGGAATTGATCAGTCAAATTTTCTTTGATCCATCCTTTGTCCTTAAACATCTGCACTAATCCTGCTTCAAACGTTTCAGTATGATCAAAATTCTCCTTCATCCTCCAATCTAAGTGATTGAAAAGGTACTTAAGATCTCTTATTACATTCGTAATACTCTGAAGTTCTCTTTCAATTTTCTTTAATTTCTTTTCCAAAGCAAGTGAAGATCCAACTGTTGGTGGCATCAATGGAGTTAAAGCGTGTGACGAATGATCCAAAACAACATCTAATGCTTCATTCCCATTCCCAACATAATTATCATCAATAGGAATCATGGGCTCCCAAGGTAATAAAACTTTTCCCAACTTTCATATGGAACTTGAGATTGACTGTAAAGTAGGAAAATTGTAGAAGTATGCCCATGTCTATAAATCGGTCCATTCATAATAATACCCATAACAAATTTAAAAATGATAGATCCTACATCAATGGATTTTTCCATTTGAATGCAATAATTTAAAATAGCACTTTCTTTGGTGACTCTACTAATCTTCATGGAAGGGAGTAATTTTGCAGAAATGAAGAAATGCCACTGCTACGATATTGAATTAAGTGATGAAGCAAAGAAACTAACATATCCCTCATCTCAAATTTCCCAAATATCACTTTCATCCGTCAAAAAATTATAGACATCTTGCATCAAATCTTTGGTAGGTATAGAATTTGTATACTGATAGATTAGAAAGTTTTCTATTATATACAACTCGTTAATTCATGTCGGAGTAAATGGTACTGCCTTACCTCATACGTAGACTACTCCTTGGGTAATTCCATGTAAGTTGGCTTAGAATTCCTTCACCACTGCTACAACAACTGCAGCGGTAGTGTAGCACAGAACTTCCCATCATATTTGTATAATGATTTTATCATTAGGAGAACTTGGATTAATCAATTCATGGGTGATTGACAAAGCCTCTCTCCTTAATAAGCCTCTTCTTTGTAATAACTTTTTTGTATAATCTTTGCGCTTCAAACCTGATAAAATTTCGCTTCAAACCTGATAAAATTTCTTCTATTAAAAAATCCATACCTGGAAGTATTTCTAGAATTGGAAGCCGTGGAATTCGAAAATAGGAGGTTTCTAGTCGTACAAGGAAGTTTTTAAGACTTTAAAAACACCTCCCAACGGTTATTATGGAGCGAAATCCCGCCAAAGTCCGCCAAAATTCGTGCAATACTGACAAATTGCTATTGGTGTTGTTGGCACTGTCGGCGCTATGGTCAAGTTAGAGGGCGTCGTGGGCGCTAGAGGCCAAAATTGTGACTTTTCATTTTTTGTTCAATTCGATTCCAAATTTTTCTCCAATACCAATAATTGTCTTAATTTATATTATATAAAATTGTGTAGGATTATTATGTCCTAATATATAAAACACTTATCAAACAAAATAGTAATACATAAATATATATTTTATATATATATGGGTTGCCTCCCATGAAGCGCTTGGTTTACGTCGTCAGCCCGACGTACCATCTGTTTAGTTTGGTTGACTTAACATTAAAACTATTGTGGCATGTGCCCTTCATAATAATATTTCAATTGATGCTCATTAACTTTAAATATCTTTCTAGTGTTAGGATCTTTAATAACAACTGTTTCATAATGATAAACTTTAATCACTTTAAATGGTCCTAACCATCTAGATTTCAGTTTTCCTGGAAATAATCTCAATCTTGTATTATATAATAGAACTTCTTGTCCAGATTTAAAATTTTTATTAATAATCTTCAAATCATGACATATTTTCATTTTGTCCTTATAGATTTTTGCATTATCATATGCTTTATTTCTAATCTCTTCAACTTCATTGAGTTGCAATAATCTTTTATCACTAGCATCTTTTAGAGTAAAATTAAATTCTTTAATAGCCGAAAATGCTTTATGCTCCAATTCTACTAGTAAGTCCAATTCTACTAGTGCTCCAATTCTACTAGTAAGTGGCACGTTTTTCCAAAAATAAGTCTATATGGGGACATTCCTATAGGAGTCTTTTATAAGTAGTTATGTATGCCCAAATTGCAGTATCTAATTTAGCAAACCAATCTAATTTATAGGGATTTATAACTTTTTCTAAAATTTATTTAATTTCACGATTTGATATCTCTTTCAGTAGTAGTGTAGTTAATTTGAGCATCATTCAGTTTTACTAATATAATATATTACTTTAAAAATTTTGTTGTGCCTTTATCCTAAAACAACCCCAATAGCGTAATCATTAGGATCGCACATTATTTCAAATGTTTTTCCCAACCAGGTGAAACTATTATAGGTGCAGTGATTAATCTTTCTTTCAATAATTTAAATGCTTTTATGCATTCCTCGTTAAAATTAAATTTCATATCTTTTTCTAAAAGTTGGCATAATGGCTTAGTTATTTTTGAAAATTTGTTTATGTAGCCCCTGTAGAAACTAGCATGTCCTAGAAAACTTCTTGCCCCTTTAACATAAGTAAGAGGTGGTAATTTTTTAGTAACTTGAGTTTTTACCGGATGTACTTCCATGCCATTTTTAGAAATTTTATGCCTAAGTACAATACCTCCTGCAACCATAAATTGACATTTTCTCAATTTAGTACTAGGTTGATTTTTTCACATACTTCCAAATTTTTTTCTAAATTATTTAAACATAATTCAGACAAAGTTCCGAATACATAAAACTTATCCATAAAAACTTTCATTCCATACTCAATAAAATAACTAAAAATTGACATTATACATCTTTGAAATGTTGTAAGTGCATTGCATAGTCCAAAAGACATTCTATGAAAAACAAATGTTCCATATGGGCTTGTAAATGTTGTTTTATCTTGATCCTCTGGAGCAATTAGAATTTGATGGCACATTCATTATCTTTTTCTATTATAGGATATTTCATATCTTTTACTATATTAAATGTTACTTCTTGATCATTAACTCTTATTATTAGTTCTCCTTTTTGCACATCTATCAGAGCTCTCCCTGTTGCAAGAAATGATCTCCCTAAAATAATAGGAACCTCTTTATCTTCCTTCATATATAATACTATTAAGTCTATAGGGAAAATAAATTTATCCACTTTTACTAATACATCTTCTATAACTCCTTTTCAGATAGTAAAACTACCAATATCTTTTAATTTTTCAGGAAGCTTTTTTCTGAATAATAGCACTGAGTGCAACGGTCTCGTAATCTGCAAACTTCCTTTTCTTGTTTAGTATATCCTTCACAAATTTCACATAACTTGACATTTTTTACAAAGCCTCAATGAAAGAAATATTCATCGTTAACTTTTTAAGGATTTATAAAAATTTTTTAAATTATTTATCTTTATTCTTCTACTTCAATAGTTGAGGAAACAGAGCTGGCAGTTTTCTAAAGAATTTTTTATTTGTTTATTTTCATCATTATCACTTTCCATTTCTTCCTTCTCTTTATCAACTTCAATTTCTCTTTGGATCCTTGCTTCAATTGATTTTCCACTTTATAATTGAATATCTTTAATTTGCTCCTTATTTTGATCTTTTGGATTAACTTTCACAGTACTCAGAAGAATTCCAGAAGGTCGGTTACTGAGTGCAGTAGCAATATGTCCTAATTGATTTTCAATATTTCTAATAGTTTGATTTCCATTCTGTATTTGATTTCCCATGTTCAACATTACTTCTTCTATTGTCAACTTCTTTTCCTTAACTTGTGGGTTAGGGTTAGAGTTAAATACACGATGATAATAAGGTCAAAAATTAGGATTTCCTTGGTTATTCAAATTTTTGGAGGGATTCACTGAATTGTTATAATTATTCCAACTAAAATTAGGGTGATTTTTCCATCCAGAGTTTGAATAATTAGAATAGAGATTGTTATTTCAATTATTTATAGCATTTAAACTTTCATAAGATGATTGAGTATCGATTAACTGCCATAGTGAATTTTCCTCTAATACTTGGGTTATTTGAGAATAATTCACTCCAATTTGATCAATCTTTTTCGAAATAGCAACAATTTGAGATGATAAAATAGACATTGCATTAGAATCTTGAATACTAGCTACTTTCTTAGGATTTACCCTTTCAGAGGGCTATTAGAAAAGAGGGCTATTAGAAATTTATTAGCCATTTCTTCGATTAAAGAGTATGCTTCATCAAAAGGTTTGGACATTAGTGATCCAACTGCAATAGCATCTATAATAAATCTAAGTGATCCCACTAATCCATTATAAAATGTTTGAATTATTAACCAATCTGGTAAAGCATGGTGTGGACATTTTCTAAGAAGATCTTTAAATCTTTCTCAGGCTTCCTATATTGATTCCCCTTCAAACTTTTCTAATAACATTACAATTGTATAGTAATACTAAAAGTGTAAAGAAGTATTTAGCCAAGAATTTTTATGATAGTTCTCCCCAAGTTCTAATAGATTCAGGTGCTAATGAATTTAACCAAAATTTGGTTTTATCTCTTAATGAAAAAGGAAAAATTCCAAGCCTAACAATATCATTAGACACTCCGTCATATTTAAAAGTAGCACAAATTTCAAGAAAACTAGCAAGATGTAATTTAGGATCTTTAGTAGGTGTTCCTCCAAACTGATTATTTTGTAGCGTTTGGATAATAGTAGCTTTAAGCTCAAATGAATTAGCAGCAACATCAGGATTTTGAATAGTCAAGTAAAGTTCATCTGCTGTCGGATTAACATAATCTTTTAAAGGTCTCTGTTGATTTTCATTTATTTGATTATCCAAGTTATTTGCTATTTTGTTTAAATTTTTAATTTCTTTTTGTTGTTTTCGAATTTTTCTTATAGTACATTCTAATTTTGAATCATAAGGTACCAAACCTTCAGATCCAATATTTTGCATAAATAAATATATTAAGTAAAGAAAAATTTCTTAAAAATACTCTTAAATATATAGTTATTTTTTTAGAACAAATATTTAACTACTAAACTATATTTTTGTGATGAAACTATATTTTGTGAAGTTTTCTTAAATGAAAAGCATCTTTCCCACTGCAATGAGCTTTTTGGTGAAATGAGATGAGATAAATGGTTTAAATTTGCATTGTACCAAATAAGAGCAATTTTAATTCTCTATCCAGATTCAGTGTTATAGAAAATCATTGGTCAATCATAGGTTTAGTCTCTAAATCTGTGGCTAGACTAGGAGGATACTGGCTCCCACTCCAATGCTCCCACTTCCCTTCACCTGAAGGCTAACTCACTCTTTAATTTTTAAACACTAAGATCAAATTGGGGATCTTAGTCTGTCACCCTCAAATCTCCAATTCTACACCTAATTTTATACCCAACAAAGAATATTTCCCTATTTATTTGCACTTAATTTTTTTAACAAATTTCTCCTTCATGAAATCAAATGTGATCTTCACTTTCTTGTAGAACTCATACTCCATTTCATACTCTTTCCTGGATCATATGTTTCATAACACATTTTAACAATTCAATTGACCAGATCGAAAAGTAAATTATGTTCAGAGTTGAAAAATTATCACAATTTATTTTATATTTTAATATTGGCACATCTATATTATTTCTTCATTTCACCATATCTCAAAGTAGGGAGAAAGGTAAAGTAAACTACTTAGACTTCATGAGAAAGATATAACAAAACACAAATTTTATATATAAAAGAAAGTTCATACAATAATAATAAACAAACAACACTTATTTAAAACTCTTCCTCAAACCTCAAAGCAAATTCCTTGTAGCCTCTCCTAGAAAAGGTAGGAAGAAGAAATCTCCCATCTTTTTCCTTATCCAACACTCTCAAAGAAGATTTCACACTTAATATCTCCACAAAAACTCTAAGATCTTAAATAAAAATCACTAATAGCCTCCTGAATGGTGGTGAAATGAAGATGGAAAAAGTGTATGGAGGCAAGGTGTAGCGAAAATTGAGCAAGGAGTAATGAAGAGGGGGCCTTTTCTAATCAATTTCGACCCCAAATAGTGCCTAGAGTCGGTTCTCTACTAGGTGCATCCAAAAACCCTTCAAAAAATGTCCAAATTTGTCGAATCTTCTAGAAACAGGGTCTGAACCGACATTGGCGCCGTCGGTGCCCATTCTGGCGCCATCGACGCCAGTTTCCCGTATTTAATTTTGCTGCTCTCTGTCAAATGACGTCGTCGACGCTGCTTCTACGTCGTTGGCGCTAAGTAAAATCCATCAACCGTTCTGCAAGTCTGTGCCGGTTGCACTGAGTATTTCTTCAAAAACGTCATTTTAACTACAAATTCCATCATTTTCTTTTCAAGTCCTAAAAATCAACATCCTGCAAGAAAACATAATCAACATAATCAACATCCTGCAAGAAAACATAAAAATACCTTCCATTAAAGCGCAATATCACAAAAAATGAGTATAAAATATGGGTCTAAAAATGCATATATTTTTGGTGTATCAGTATTATAATCACTTAACTAATTTCTCCAAAATTTACTTATTATTTATCCTCAAGTGATCTTGTAGAGAAATATTTTTTCTTAAGCCGTTACTTACAAAGTTTCTCTGGACACTTAATTTCATTGAAAAGTAATTCAAGAAAATTTTATGTCTTTCATTTGAAATCATAAATAATGAATTACAGGTAACTACAACATTGCCTAAATTTTTATCTTTATCGATGTTCATATAATTCATAACTCCTCAGTTCTTTAAAGTGTAAAAGTTGAACTCTAATAATTTATTTAGTTAAAGGTTATAAAATTATATGACTTATTTTTTTAAAAATATCATAAAAATTTTTTTTTTTTATAAATATAAATTAAATAATTAAATTATAAAAAACTTTGATCACTCATTTTTTATGTGTTTACAAAAGACTTAAATGTCAATTAAAAAAAAAACTTAACTTCAAGCATTTTTTTTTAAATTATTTATTTATTATTTATATATTTCATTTTTTTTTCATTTTGCTTTGTAAACTAATTTAATTTGTATTCACTTTTTAATTTTGTAGCTTTTTAGATTCTAGATAATCATCATTATTTGAAAAAAACACTTTCCATTTTAATTAAAAACCTTTTATATTCTTATTTTTAAATAGAATTTATCCTTTTTTTAAACAAAATTCCATTACTAATATTTTAGTTCAATCCATGCCATTCCTTTTCTGTCACCTAAGTTAATTAAGATTTTGAATCATATATTTTTAATTAACTATATTCCTTCATCTCAATTATATGTTATTATTTTTAAGAGAATACATGTTCATTAGATCTGTTAATTCTAATAAAAAGTTTCGTGATGATTGAAGTCTACATTTGTATTTAATTAAAAGTTCAATTTTTAAAAATTATTACCCAAATCTTTAATATTTTTATGATTATTTTGCTAAATAAAAAGAAAATAATTATTTTGGATAATAATTTTGAAAGAAAAGGGAGGAGTGTTTTTAAAATACCTAACTAGTAACCCTAAGTTTTTATCACTCTAACGATAGAGTTATAGTATTTTTCCTATCAAAACTAACACACCTCAATCAACAAAGACCAGTGTTATAGTATTGAACATAAAGCATTGTGGAATTTTTAAGGTAGCAACTTAGTGTAGAAAGTACAACAAAAAAATACACTTAACTACTTCTGTCTTTATATTTAATAATCCTAAAGTAAAGGTTTAACAACATATAAAAAAATAATATAGTTACAATACAGAAACATAAAGAACCCTGAAACTTATTTTTCATTAACAAAGTTAATAAATAAGTATAATGTAAAATAATGATAAGTATGAAAATTTTTAAAAAAAAAATACAATCATAACCAAAACGCAATCAATAATAGAAAATATAATTATTATAAAATAAGACAAAAAAATAAGCAATCACCCCTCCTTTTCTCCTTACATTTAGTTCTGCCTCAGCTTCCATTGATTAACTTCGGGCCTATGTAGTGCTCGAAAAGAGGAGCCACTAGGAAATAGGTTTGATAAATTGATATTCAAATTGTACAATGATAACTAAGTCAAAAAAACATGCAGAAATGCGAATTTTTAACATGTGGAAAAAAATTCTACATAGAAATGATGAAACAAAATACACATCACAACACCGTGAAACTAAAAAATCAACATTCTAGTACTTTAAGTCTAGTATTGCATCACCTGAATGATAATGCTACAAATCAACATAACTTCATACAACATTAACTAACATAAGTTTTCTAAGTCACACAATATATTAAATTATGTACTCACATAATAAAAATAAGATAACCCTTAAGTTATTTTCTAAGAAGAACAAAAAATTATATCCTCAACTTCAAATTGCCAATTTCATCTAAAATGAACCAATTATGATGCCTCCCAACTTTGACTAAACACTATTCTAAATAAGGATTTAGTCTTTAACCATCAACATTTACTATATGGAAATTCTTCTTCTCCTCAATATCAACATCTTCATGTAGTCATGCCTTCACCATCGTAAATGATCCTACTCACCTAGACCAGTGCTGCAGTATTGAACATAAAGCATTGAACATATGGAATTGTTAATTTCCTAGAAACTAATTTTATTCTAAAATTGAATAATAATATCTTTTTTATAGAGTCATATAACTTTTTCATAAAATTTTGATTATACCACTTTTTAGTTTGCTCTCGTATAGTTTGGCATTCTCATATGTATGCATCATAAATTCTTTCAATTTCCTTAACTATAGTAATCTTTTATTTATTGAAACTTAAAACTAAAATTAAATTTTTTGATTACTTCATATGCCTTATGTTATGGTTCAATTGGTAAGTAGTAAGTTTTGCCAAAAAAATAAGCCCATAAAGAGACATTCTCTTGGGTATTTTGAAGGCCATCCTATAAGCTATAAAATCTCAAAGCCCAATCTATTCTACTAGGACTATCTTTTCTCGTATTCTTTCAATCTCTTCTATGAAATTTAGCTTAGTCTCTATTTTGGGGCTAATTTGTAGTGATAATTCTATATTTTATCCAAATCTTGGCTACCAATATCTCAAATCTTTTATTGTAGAAATGGATCCCTCTATCACTTATAATTAATCTTGACATTCAAAATTGAATAATAAAATTTATATTTAAAAATTTAATAATGGCTTATAATTTATTCCTAAGTAAATTTTTTAGTTCAATCTACTTAGAGATATAGTCTACGAGATTAAAAATATATTGGTTTACTAAATATGAAACAGAAGGTCTAAAAAATTTAACTTCAAAATTTTGATTTAAAAGAATTTTATTCTTCTATAAGTATTGCCTACATGTTGACACTATCACTATTCCCTACATATTTATTATCACCATTAAAAATTGTTGACCAATTAAATCCAAGTTATAAGGACATAGAGGTAGTTCTATAGCCTTTAAAATATTCTCTATAATCTAAGCCATGATATTTCCCAATGATTTTCTTAGTGTTCTCTAGAGGGAAACAACTCCTAATGATCAGATCCTTACACTTGATAAGGTTCATTAAGAATAAAAATTCTAGCATTATGAATAAGCTTCTTCTTTTAGTTATATGAAATGTAACAAGATTGAATGCCACTCATAATGAAATTAATGATATCTACATTCCAAGGAAAGATTTACTTATTACGGAAATACTAATTAATATCTTCATCAATTGGCTTAGAGTTTCCTTAATCATAAGTGATCAACTACTCAATTTCGGATATGTTATTTGATTTTTTTCACAACCCTTTCATCTCACAAATCTTAATATCAAATTCTTGAAATAGAAGGAAACAAATGATAACGTGAGTCTTGGCATACTTCTTTGTGACAAGGTACTTGACAGCTTAGTGTTCTTTATACATAATGACCTTTGTACCAATCAAATTTAGCCAAAATCTATTTAAAGCAAATATTATCTCTAGTAGTTTTTTTTCCAGTGGTAGACAGTTAAACTAGGTGATGTGGGTAGATTTAGTGTGTTTATTTTGCAAATATTTTTCAATATTAAAAAATATGCATGAAATTTTGCAAATATTTTTCAATATTAAAAAATATGCATGAAAGATACAATAGTAAATATGCAATTGAATCCCAACAAAAGTGCTTCAACTAGATTAGTTTTATCTTTAAAAAATATTTAAACGGCCAAATACCCTTTAAAAATAATGCAAGTATATATATATATATATATATATATATATCGCTCAAGTAATAAAGAGCTCTAATGGAGTCCTAGATATTGATCCCACAAGGAAGTTGAAAATGACTGTAAATAAGTTCTTTAGAGTATATTGTAAAGTATGATTTTATAAATACAAAAAGTAAAGTGCAAAGTTTGCATATTAATTGACAAGTGAATGCTATTTAAAATGCAATTGAAAGATAAAGTTAACTAAATTAAATGCTAAACTTTCAATACTAAATTTATGAAAATTAAAAGTAAAATATTGTAACGGACAGTTCAAATTTAAGTAAGCATCCTTGACTAATCCAAAGTTTGTTCCCTAATTCCTTGGTTAGGCTAGGAGGATACTGGCTGCCACTCTAGAGCTCCCACTATTCCCTCCCTTGTGGGCTAATAATCTTGCATCTGTTTCCAATCAACTGTACCAAATTAGGGATTTTAATATGTCACCTTAAAATCTCCAATTATACATCCAAAAAAGTATATTTCGGATTTTAATATGTCACCTTAAAATCTCCAATTATACGTCCAAAAAATTATATTTCACTATTTATTTGCACCCAATTCCATGGATGAAATACTCTCCCGTGAAACCAAATGTGATTCTCGCCGTGTTGTAGAAATCATAGCCCTTTCGGGACATGATTCTCAACACATTTTAACATTTTAGTTGGCCAGATCGAAAAGTAAATGAAGATCGGAGTTCAAATCATCACAAATTATTGACACTTAAAATCATTTAAAATAAAATCAATTCTTCACAAAATCATATCTTAAAGTAGAAAGAAGGATAAAGAAGACTTCTCAGATTTTGTGGGAAGGATATGACAAAACATGGATTTCATATATAAAAATAAGTTTACAAAAGAAAAGAAATAAAAGACAACTTATCTCACAATCCTTCCCAAGCAAACATCTAGAAGTTCTCTCGAAGCCTTTCACTCCTTACAAGCACTCTCAATTCTCTCTTAGAAATCAAATGAAGAAGAAATCTCTCGCCTTCCCTCTCCTCTTACGATCCTTAAAGAAAATCTCCAAGCCCTTGAATTTCTCTCTCTCTCGAACTCTCCTTCATCATGCCATGCACCACTCACCCAAAACTCCTCTCTTTCAAGACCTAGACTTCATTCTCTTTTATCAAAGGCTGCCTTCCTCCAAAAAGAATTCAAAAATCCCCACAAAATTCTATCCAAAAGTCAACTCTTTTGAATTCTAAAGTCATGTCCATTGATCGAAGAGGCATATCTCTTCATAAGAGAACCTTCCAAAGTGTCTAGATGCATTGAATTACTCCAAGGGTTATTTAGAACAAGTATCCCTTTAAAAATTCACGTAAAATTTGTCTCGAGTTGCTTTTATCTGCAAAAAGTCATCCTTGGCGCATCTGACGCTAAATCTAGTGCATAATGCGCCAACTCTCTGTCAAATGATGCATCTGGTGCCAATATGGCGCATCGTGCGTGAGTTTGTTGAAGACCACATTGTTATAGGTTTTGAAACATCTGGCATCAATCCAATGCCAATCTGACGCATCATTCGCTAGAATTAAAAAATTTGTTGTTTTGGCTTCAAATTTTATCCTTTTTGCTACTTTTGCTTCAAATGCCTAAAATTGATACACCTACAATAAAAAAATTAAAATACCCTTCTTTAAAGTGCAATATCGCCAAAAATAAGGTGCAATATCGCCAAAAATAAAAATAAGCATAAAATATATAATTAAAACAACATATTATTTTGGTGTATCACTAGGCAACATTCATTATTTTTATCTTTACCTAATTTGAACCCCAAAATCAAATTCACTTAACCTAGTGAGCTTAGAAATTTTCTTAGTAAAATATCTATAGAACTTATGATGACGTAGAATGATTTTAATCTCCATGACAGAAGTAGGTGGTGACAACTTTTTTACACTCAGAATATTAAATTGATCTACTTTCATGCCTCTATCAGATACCTTACACCTTAAAATAGTTCTCTAATTCAATACAAATTTTATCTCTTCATATAATTACAACATAAAAACATAATTTTCAAGACATTAATAAAATGATTTTTCAAAAAACAATCAAGTTATATATGAAAACTTCAATTCATTGCATTGCACAAAGAGATAAAAAACATTCACCTCTAAAAGGTAACAAAGACATTTTATATTCCAAAAACATCCTTCTAATGATAAAAATGTGATTGGGACTATTAAAAGTGATCTTATCTTTGTCTTTAGGTGTTATAGGAATATGATGGTAATCTAAATAATCATCTTAGAAATAAAAATATGAGTGTCCTACCAACTAAACAAGCATTCGTTCCATAAATTGCAAGGGAAAGTTATTCGTTTAAATGGCCTTTTCAGCTTCTTATAATTTACTACATGATACGACAAAAAATATATTCAATTTTACATATATATTTAAGACTTATATTTGGTTACAATGCACTTTAAAGAAATATATTTTCATGTTTTATTGCAAGTATACTAAGTCTAGGCATTTGGAGCTTAAAGGATCCAAAAAGGACAAAACTTGAAGTCAAAAGGTGGCATTTTCAAAAATTGAACTGGCACCTAGGCGTCGGAATCCACAGAAGACAGCGCCTAGGAGCTAGAGACGGATATTTTCACAAATTCATTGAATTTAGATGGATTTTGAAGGGGCGCCTAAGGAGACTCTTGGGAAATTCATACTAACATTGTAAAAGAGTGTTTTATGTCAGAAAAAGGTGTGTGTGAGTGTGGCGTGTGAAGCAAGTGTGTGGGAGAATTTGGAGAGTGTTCTCTAAAAGTTATAAGAGGAGAAAGAAAGTTAGAGATTTCTTTTTCCTTACATTTCTAAGAGAGAATTGAGTGTTATTGTAAGGAGAAAAAGAGATTCAAAGGAACTTTAAGGGATTTGCTTCGGGAGGAGATTAAGTTAAGTTATTTTACTTTTCTTTCTTGTTTTATAAAATTACATATATATATATATATATATATATATATATGTTATATGTATAATCTATATTTTGTTGTATCTTCCTCATGAATTCTAAGTAGATTTCTTTGTTCGTCTACTTACAAAGAGATATGGTCATGTGAAGAATCAAGATTGTTATGCAATATTTTAATTTCATAATTATGATGATTCAAACTTTGAATTTCATTTACTTTTCAATCTGTCCAATTGAATTGTTACAATTTATTATAAAACATATGAACCAAGAGCACTATACTTTCTAGAATAAATTAAGAATCAAATTTGATTTCATGGATGAGAATGTAGTCCATGGGTTTGAGTGCAAATAAACAAGGAAATATTTATTGATGGGCGTAGAATTAGAGATTTTAGACTGACAAACTAAAATTCCAAATTCAGTCCAAGTGTTTGGAAACAAAATTAAGATGTTAGCCCTCATACGAGGGGAACGTGGGAACTCTGGAGTGAGAGCTAATATCTTCCTAGCCTAATAGTGGATTTAGGGACTAAACACTAGATTAGCCAACTTTCTTTGTCGCTTGTCAAAGAATGAAAATACAACTGCTCCTATTTGACGCAATACAATTTTCTTCAATTTGATAATTCACTGACTATAACCTCATTGTAAGGGGAATGATACTTTTTTAAATTTAAGTTCTTCGTCACAAAAACTAATTTAGTTTTAGTAAATTTTACTTTGAAGTTTAGAGATTGTTGTAGTAAACATTGTTTCTTTTATGACATTAAACAAATTTTGATTTGTTTATTTACTTTAGTTTTATATATTTTAAATATTGTCTCTTTACATTATTACCAATATAATTTTCATTTCTCAGTGGGATCGATACTTAGGACTCCATTAGAGCCCTTTATTATTTGAGTGATACGTATACTTTCCTTGGCAACCTAGTGATGGTTTGAAATTGAAAGTACACTTTAATTCACTATAAGTGGAAATTTTAAATATTTTAAAAGATAAAACTTATTATAATGAAGTAAATTTTATTATGATTGATCTGCATATTTTTTAGTATAGCTGCCGTGTGTGTTGTGGTGTTGAAAAATATTTATAGCGCACACAAAAGTCTCGCATGAAGTTTTTTGCACCGTTTCTTGGGAGGCTGTGGTAAATTACTTAAAAGACTTTGTTTGAACTATAAATCTTATTTTAAAAAAATAAAAAAAAAGATTAAAACATATATATTTGCATTTTTATGCGAGGGCTTTTTTTTATAATTGTTAATTGTACTTTTGTATGCGAATATTGGGATTTAAAGACTTAGTACCTTACGATTCTGAATTAAAATGAACTATAAGAAAATATAAAAAAAAAAACTTAAAAAAATCACAAAGAATTTAAACAATCAATGTACTAAAAATGAACACCAACAGAGACCATTAAGAGACTATGCTAACTGATACACCAAAAAGATATTCAACTTTACAGATAAATGTAAGGCTGATATTTGGTGATATTGCACTTTAAAGGAATGTGTTTTCATGTTTTATTGTTGGTGTACTAAGTTTAGGCCTTTGGAGCTTAAAGTATGTAAAAAGAATAAAATTTAGAGTCAAAATGTGGTGTTTTCAAAAAATAAACTGGCGGCTAGGCTCTAGAACAGGCGCCTAAGCTCCAGAATCTAGATAAGATGGTTCCTAGGTGCTAGATTTCAGTGCTTAAATGCCAGAGATGGTTATTTTCACAAATGCATTAAATTTGGACTGATGTTGAAGAGGTTCCTAAGGAGACTCTTGGGAAATTCATCCCTACATTATAAAAGAGTTTTTTTAATGTCTAAATGGAGTGGGAGGGGGGCATGAGTATCAATGTTGTGTGTGAGTGTGGCAAGTTTGTGGGAGAGTTTGGAGAGTGTCTCTAAGAGTTGTAAGAGGAGAGAGAAAGTGCGAGATTTAATCTTCCTTACATTTCTAAGAGAGATTTGAGTGAGTGTCTCTAAGAGTTGTAAGAGGAGAGGGAAAATGAGAGATTTCCTCTTCCTTACATTTTTAAGAGAGATTTGAGTGTTATTGTAAAGAGAAAGAGATTCAAAAGAACTTCAAGAGATTTTCTTGTGAAATAGATTGAGTTAATATGTCTTACTTCTCTTTCTTCTTTTGTAAACTTATTTATATATATAAAATCTAAGTTTTTTTGTATCTTCCTCATGAATTCTGAGTAGATTTCTTTGTCCTTCTCCCTGCAAAGAGATGTGGTCATGTGAAGAATCAAGATTGTTGTGAAATATTTTAATTTCATAATTGTCATGATTCAAACATTGAACTTCATTTAAATTTTGATCTCGCTAATTGAATTGTTAAAATTTGTTGTGAAACATACGATCCAAGAGAGCTATGTTTTCTACAACAATGTAATAATCAGATTTGATTTCATGGATGAGAATGTAGTCCATGGGGTTGAGTGCAAATAAATAGGGAAATATTCATTGATGAGTGTATAAATGAAAATTTTAGGGCGATAGACTAAAACTCTCAGCTTGGTCCATGTGTTTGGAAACTAAAGTGAGATGTTAGCCCTCAGGCAAGGAGAATATGGGAACTTTGGAGGGACAACCAGTATCTTCCCAACCTAATCACGGATTTAGGGACTAAACATTTGATGAGCCAATGTTCTTTGTCGCTTTTAAAAGGATAATTAATATAATTACTCCTATTTGACACAATATACATTTATTCAATTTGATAATTCACTGACTATAATCTCATTGTAAGGAGAAGGATACTTTTTTAAATTTGAATTCTTCATCACAAAACCTAGTATAGTTTTAGTAAACTTAGCTTGAAGTTTAGAGATTAACGTAGTAAACCTAGTTTATTTAGTGGCATTGAACAAATTTTAATCCATTTTCTTATTTAAGTTTTCAATATTTTAAATGTTGTGCTTTTCGTGATTATCATAATAATTTTTACCTCCCTGCAGGATAGATACCTAGGACTCTATTAGATCCCTTTGATCCCTTTATTACTTGAGTCCCTTTATTACTTGAGTGATACATATACTTGTATTTGTAACCTAGTGATGATTTGAAATTGAACATACACCTTAATTCACTGGGAGTGTCAGTTTTAAATGTTTTAAATAAGAAAACTTATTATATTGAAGTAAATTTTTATTATGATTGATCTGCATATTTTTGAGTATAGCTGTCTTGTGCATTGTGGTGTTAAAAAATATTTATAACGCACAAAAATTGTGCATTAAGTTTTTGGTATCGTTGCTAGGGAGGCTGTGGTAAATTACTTAAAATACTCTATTTGAACAATATTTCCTATTTATAAAAAAAAGAAAAACATAAGGAAAACACAACAAAAGTATTATCGACACTATTTTGGTCGTGGAGTTGCCCGTTGGAAGCTGTCGACTGCTGGAATCGAAATTCCGTCGTCCGCTTTGAAAGAACATTAAATATATATATAGTTATGAAAAAATATGAAATCAAATTGATCCCATATTTTTCGTAGTTTAATTGAAAGAGCACTATACCTCAAATCCTGCATCTATCCTGAGGGATAAACACAAGACTTGAGGATGAGGCTCGATTAAATAAACTAAGAAATATATGACATCTGTTAGGTATGCGAAACCATTTTATTTATCGAAAAGTTCCCCTATTTGATATGAAGAATTAAATAGGGTTCATATTAAGCTGGGTTTGGACAAGCTTCCTATAAGGGCAAGCCCCTATAGTTAATTACATCTTAAATGACCGAAGTCACCTAAGAAAAATCTCGATAAAAATTACGGATATTATCTTCAAGGAGTTAAAAAGGATAGAACTTTTCAATGAAATTGGACAAAAAGGTGTGGAAGGGGAATGGTTCAAGTTTAGAATATTTTGTTGTAGAATCCAAAAGAGAAAGAACTAGGGGATGTCATAAATTTGGAGGAGAACCTCGGTGACTTCCTAAGCTATCCTATGGTTTGGCTTCAATTTTGAGGAGAAATATTTAAGCGTTTCATTATGCCAATTTTATTAATTTAGGGCTTACATTAGTGTGAAAAGATCACACAAATAACTTAGAAGATGTGAGGATTTAGGTCGTGATGAACGATAACCTCAGAATCCTAAATAAGTTAGGGCTTATATTGTATAACCGAACCATAAAAAGGCCTAAAGATAAGTTGAGGATTTATATCACACTAAGAGAACAACCTCAAAATTCTATGAATTGTTGTTTAATTCTAAGGAATAGTTTAGTTGATGTAGACATGTTTTGCTATTGAAGATGGTCGCGCTGCCCACAGTGTTAGTTCCAAGCTACTCATCGTGACAAATTTAAGTTTTATAATGTGTCAGGTTATAATGTCAAATCAAATTTCCTTATGATTATGGCTTTTTAAATAAGCGACACCGATTAGGATCCTATGGTTCCGTCTTCCGGCACCACTATTTTTAATTAGATTCACTTAGTCCAAATGAACTTACTAAACTCAACTTAATGAGTTTCATACTTTCATTTAGACTGTGGGAAGCCTCGTTAGCAACCGTAGGTTACCTCCTCCAAGGTATTCCCGATCATCCGATAGAGACGTCTTAATTTATTTGCAATTGTGGTTTTGTGATTTTTATGACTAAATTTTGAGTTGTTTTATATTTTAAATGTTGTGGCGGTGACTTTTATTTTGGTTGATTTTAGTTTTATTTTTGGTTTTGGGTTTTGCGGCTATCCTAGCAGTTTTGGTTTTCATGCAGGGTGACATCATTCTTTAACATGCAAGTTTATGTTTTTGTTCATACATGCAGGTGAGTAAGTACAGTAACGTACTAGAAATTAAAGTACAGGAAACTAGAAATACAAATAAAATAAATTACAATAAAAGCGTACCTGGATGGTCTTCCTGTCATCTTCAATTAGAACTCAAAATGCATGCAAGAGTATTTATATATTAAAAGAATTTTATTTAAAGCAGGGAAATAAGGTTATGGTGATCTACCAAATCCTAAATCATATCTTTGTGAGCCCTCATTAATTTAATTAAGTATAATTTTATTAAGCAAAATATACTAAGTTTAGTAGACCTCTGAGGTATCCAAAAGGTTAGGAGAAAGAAGCAGACCCATGCTTCCCTCTCACCGCCTGGTGAAAAGTCTCGAGCTCATTTAAACTTATTATGTTGCTTAATAATTCATCCTGTGAATACCTCAAATGCTCAGTGAACATTGACGTTTTAATTATCCCTAAGAGTAAGGTGATTAGCATTTGTGATTTAATTTGAGAATTATGTGGGTGAAGACCCTTAAAGGGGAAATTTAATGTTATTAAAACACTTGGTCAATTTTAGTTTTAACTAGGGCTTGTTGCAGTGTTTTAAAGGTGTTCAATTTCTAGTTACATTCACTTTTCTAATCCTCATTTAATCAAATTTGATTTAGCTTAGGTCACTACTAAGCCCTTAAGACCTTAGTGGGTGTCTTAGTCATTTTGAAATAAAACAAATTTTAAGTTATAATAATTCATCATCAGTGATAATAATTCATTATCAAAACATTTGAATATCATTTGAACACCAAATAGGGGTATTAAATTAGTGAGTTATTTAGTGAGTTATTAACATGTGAGTTATTAACATCCAAAATCATACCCCTAACTCTAGTCCGATCTAATTTAATAGTCTTCCAAATTTTAATAATTTAGGAAATTGCAAATTTATCCTTTAATTAAGAAAAATAAGATTCATTTCTATCAATTAATTTTTTGTGTTTCAATCATCTGAACATGTTAATTAAGATCAAAGATCCATTTCCCCTTCTTGAGTTAAGCCTACATATTAATTGACTTGATCCAATAACAATTTTCTTTTTTCCAAGCTTGAGGACATTGTGTTTCTTTGGGAGGGGAGTATAAATTTAATTCAAATGACTTTGGAATTTTTATTCTGCCTCACTCATGGGTCAATTAAGACATCAGAAGAGAAAATATGATTTTTCAAAATTTAATTTAATTTATGTTAATTT
>NW_018250856.1:135776-156146 GCF_001263595.1 Phalaenopsis equestris | reverse complement strand
TTAAATTAATTTAAGAAATTATTTACATGCAAAAATAGGATTTTTCAAAGAAAATTTAATTGACCAAGGCAAAGCCTAATCACTTAAAACTTTTACTGGAGGTAGACTTAGACCAGAGAACCACTTGGACCAAATTTCAAGATTTTTTGAGTTTTATTTGAATTATTAGAATTCTTTTAAGTTTTGGAGTATTAATTAATTATAAATTATTTTAAATGTGGAAAATTAAGTTTTATGTTTTTCTTAAATCTCTTCAAGGTCAAGAAACATAAAGAAACAAATTTTACATTTTTTTTGATTTTTCTACACCAAGATATGAATTTTTTAAGTTAGGGAGTATTTTCTGAAACAATTAAATCCTATTTTCCTACTTTAACCATGCGGCGCCATGACATCATGCGACGGCTCCGAAAGCTTGCATGGCGCGCTCTGGTTGGACATCGCCTTCCAACACAACGCTGACTAGGCTTGCGCTTTATGTACGGAAGCACTATCTTACTTCATCTCACTCGTCCATTTGATACACACGCCATCCAACAGCCGTGAGTTTTCTTCCCCATTTGGTTCATCCCGAGAGCTGTCCACCTTCTAAGCTTAACAACTCGAGCTGTACTTAACCAAATTGACTCGGGTTTGTTTCTAAAGACACATCTATCCTAGACGAAGCTATCTATATAGCTAACATGACATGAAATTGGATCTATGCAAGTGTAGAATCAAAACAAGCTCGGGATAATGGGGAGGTCTATAACTTTTCTCTGAGAAGGGAAGCCCCAATCAGAAGTGCTCGACACGTTTGTGGAAATTCAAGGAGGCTAGGGATTTAACCTCTTATTGTGGTAAAATTTATAGACCTAAATTTGATCAAGACCAAATTTGGGTGTTGATCAATGTATTGGGCAGAGGCTCTCTATGATAGGGCTTTGATGGGGCTTCTTCTTCTCTCATTGTGGTGAAGGTATGGGCAAGTTTAATTTAATTTTGGTTCAGTGTGGAGTTGTGGTGGAGAGTGTCTAGTTTTCGACAAGGATTTGAGCTCTGAAATTGAGCTTCAACAAGAGAAATTAGGGCAGGGAAGTGGTTATATTGCACTGTGGAGGTCTTAAGGAAGCTGTGGGAGCAATTGGGCAGAGGCTCCTTGAGAAAATTTCAGCACCCAAACTTTGGCCGTGAAGAGGACATTATATAGCCATGGCCGGAGAGGAGAGCTTAGAGCCTGGCTTTGGGTGTAAAAGCTTGCCGAGGTGGTGAGCTAAGTAGTGCAATTGGCCAATGGGAGTGGGACAACTTAGATAGGTCAATTGGGTGAGGATTTAAGTGCGGTGGCTCTCAGTTCTGAGGTGCTTTGACGACTAGGTTGGTCGACAATGGCAAGGAAGGTGCTTAGGTGGCTCAGGAACCTCAGAGGAATTTGTCACATTAATTAATTTGGGCTGGTGATAGGTTTTGGTAAAGATATCTTTGGCTTAAGCAATTTAGGAAATAAATCCCTTGATTTAGGAGACCTTTTTTCCATGGCTCATCTAGGGTTGGTTAAGTTGGTCTAGCTTGGTGACTAGGACCCAATAATTGGCTGTAGAAGTCTTGCCTTGGTCAATTTAACATGGTTAGGTCAATTTTGGTGCATGGGTTCAATGTGGGTCTAAATGGCAAAAGGTTGGGTTTGGGTTAGTCTAGCCATGACTTTGAGCCCAATTAAATGATCAAAATTGTGTAGATAATTGTAATGATGATTTTTGGTGAAGGTTTGAAATGATTTTGAGTTCAATTAGGGGTTCAATTTTAAGGATTTTGAAATTTTTATCAATTTGGGCATGTTGGGCTAAACTTGGGTCTAGGTTGGGCTAAGGTTTGGCTAAGTCTAAATTGATTGTTGAAAATGGTCTATAGGAACATCATGAAGAGTTTTCAACATAAATTGGGTGTCAATTTTGGGGTTAGGGCAATCAATTTGGTGGAATTTGGGGCATAGCCAATTTAGGGCAAAGTTGGGAATTTTTGAAATTGGGTTAAAATTGAATGCAATTGAGGCTTCACCAAGGCCAATTGAAGGTCAAGTTTGATGTGTAGGATTTCTATGAAGAGTTTTCAAAATAAATTGTGGCAAATTAAGTAGGCTATGGGTTCAATTTGGTGAGATTAAGTCATAGGGCCAAAATTGGGGACTTGACTTAGATGAAATTTGGGCTCAAAGAATGGGCCAATTAAGCTTAAATTTGGTTAATTAAGCTTAATGGGCCAATTAAGCTTAAATTTGGTTTAGGTTGGTCATATGAAAGGTGAATTTGAGTTTAGAATTGAAATTGAGGGAAATTTGGGCCAAATTGATGGACATTTGAGGAAAATTTAGGAAAGTTGGGACTTTAAAAAGAATTTGGGGGTCTTGGTCAAAATGGTCAAATTGGGTTCAATTTTAAGGGTCCAAACTGGTTTTAGAAACATTTGAAGTAATTTTTGAGGCTTTTGGAAAGTTTGGGGTGCTAAAGTTATTTTTGTAATTTTGGCAATTTTAGGGGTATTTTAATAAATTTGGCATTTTTGGGTGGTTTTGGGTAATTTGGGTATCTTTAATAGTTTGAAATGATTTTTAAACAAATTTGGATATTTTTGATGAATTTGAGATTTTTGACCAAATTTAGGGTTTCAAATTTAGGGTTTCAAGATTTAGGGTTTCAAGAGTATTTAGGTAATTTGGGGCAAAAGGCCAAGTTGGATATTTTTTGTAGAATTGGGGTGCCAATGGAATTCCCATTTGGGTCCTCCATGTATTGGTCTTAGCTAAACCCTAGCCTAGGGCTAGTCGGTTTAGGGGACCATCTACACGAGTTTCCCAAAAGATCAAGGGATCAAAGTCAATAATTTTGGGTTTAGGATTGTGGGTGATTGTAGGTGAGAGTGAGTGTAAGTGAGTGAACTAGCTCCAAACCAACCTCCAGTGTCAACCCTAAGGTCAAACAATCCTAGGGAAACTCTCGTTCACCTCCCCCATAATGACCCCACCTACTAAGTGCTAGAGGTTAGGACCAACATGTAGAGCTTCAAGTTGCGCAAAGGGGAGTTTAGAATTTCTAATGGTGAGGGTTCCTTTTCTCGTTCTCTAGGAATAATCAACATGAAAGTCCTATATCTCAATTGTTAATTGTATTTGTGTATGTGAAGAATAGGATCCAAAGGATTAGTACCTTACAATTCAAAATTAGAACAAACTATAAGAAAAATTTGAAAGCAAAAAAAATTAACAAAATGGAAAAGAACAAACTATAAGAAAAATTTGAAAGCAAAAAAATTAACAAAATGGAAAAAAACCATTGTATTGAAAATGAACATCAAGAGAGACCATTAAGAGACTTTGTTAACCCTATAAAAGAAGAAATTCACTTGACTATATAGACTCCTAGTGTAGTTGTTAATTCAATTGAGCTTAAACTTGCTATTATCCAGATGGTATAACATAATTGATTTGGGGAACACCATCTTAAGATCCAAATTTACATCTTGCCAGTTTTCTAGAATTATGTGCCACATTTAAATGATTTGTAGATTAAAATGATGGAGTATCAAATGATGCCACCAGACTTAGAATTTTTCCTTTTTCATTAAGGGACAAAGCTATGATGTGATTAAAATCTTTAGCACTGGGGTCAATCAGAAATTGGGGAGAATTATCTCAGAAAATTTTGGCTAAATATTTCCCACCATAAAAAACTGCTAAGCTTAGAAATGATAATACATTTTTTATTTGTTTGAAGGGGAATCAATTTATGAATTATTTGAACTATTTAAAGTGTCCACACTATGCTTTACTAGATTAGTTAATAATTCAAACATTTTATAATGGATTAGTGGG
The DNA here is from genome assembly GCF_001263595.1 of Phalaenopsis equestris. Lineage (NCBI taxonomy): Eukaryota > Viridiplantae > Streptophyta > Magnoliopsida > Asparagales > Orchidaceae > Phalaenopsis > Phalaenopsis equestris. The sequence goes on along the minus strand of NW_018250856.1, from coordinate 152,299 downwards.
ATTAGTGTAATGGATTAGTGGGATCTCTTAGATCTATTATTGATGCTGCTGCTGGTGAATCATTAATTTCAAAACCATTTGATGAAGCATATTCGATAATTGAAGAGATGGATACTAACAAATTTCAATAGCCCTCTAATAGGTCAAATCCGAAAAGAGTAGTCAGTGTTCATGACTTTGACACAATTTCAATTTTTGCTTCTCAAATCGCTGCAAAATCAAAGAATTTGGATCAATTCGGAATGAATATATCTCAAACACCACCAGTGGTTGAGGAAAATTCATTTGGACAAATGATAGATTCTCAATTACAATATAAAACTTTGAATGCAATAAATAATCGACCAAATAATCCCTACTCTAATTATTACAATCCTTGTTGGAAAAATCACCTAATTTAAGTTGGAATAATAATAACTTTAATAGTGTAAATCCACAATAGGGGAACAATCAAGCAAACCCTTTGGGAAATGTAAACAATCAAGGAAATACTAACTATAGACCTTATTATCGTCTCAGTTTTAATAGCAATTCAAAATTTAAGGGGAAGAAATTGTCTATGGAAGAATTGGTATTACAAACTCAGGAAGTGATAATTAGAAATATTGAGAATCAATTGGGTCATATTGCTACTGCACTTAACAGTAAGCCTCATGGAACTCTTTCTGGTAATGTTGAGTTTAATTCTAAAGACCATAATAAAGATCAAATTAAAGCTACAAAACTAAGAAGTGGAAAAGAAGTGGTGACAAAAGTTCAAACAGAGATTGAAGTTGAGAAAGAAGTGGTGAAACTTAAAAAGTTGAGGAAGATTGTTGACCACACTTTTGGTTGAGGTCTAGTTTCCTCCTTAGTAACCTAGGGTCTAGTCATAAGTCTTTCCTTTTTACTATTGCTAGAGGAATAGTAAATGAACCCTCACCATTAGAAACCCTAAACTCTTATTTGCTCAATTTGAAGTTCCACATATTGGTCCTAACCTCTAACATTTAGTAGGTGGGGCCAATATAGAAGAGCTCAAAGGGAGTCCCCATAGGATTGTTTGGCGTTAGGGTGGACCCTGGGTGGTGTGGCCTTGGTCAATTTCACGCACATACTTGATACCCCCCACTTACACTCACAACCTCAGGCTTTAGTCAAATATGTTACATATTCACATTCAATTTTCTCAAACTTCTTTTCTTTTGACTGTCATTTATGCAGGTTGTACCAGACAAGCTTGTTCTGAACTTTGGAATTTTATTAAATCTATTAGTCCTTCTAATGAAGATTGGCTTATGAGAGGTGATTTCAATATTATTTCTTCTACTATTGAAAAGAAAAGTGGAATCACTCTTAACTTTAAGAGTATTGATGAATTCAATACCACTTTTATGTATGTGGGGCTTTATGATCTTGGGTTTCAAGGAAACCCTTTCACTTGACATAGAGGAAAGAGTTTTGAAAGGCTTGATAGATTTGTTGCTAATTCTAATTGGATTAATAGTTTTTCTATACGTACTGTTTCTCACTTAGCCATTGATGCTTCTGATCATGCTTCTATCCTTTTAAAAATTAGGGATAGTAATCAAATGACTCAATATCAATTCAGATTTTATAATATGTGGTTACTTCAAGATAATTTTAAGCAATTCCTTAAAGACAATTGGAAGATTCAAGTTTCAGACACTTATGGCAATAAACTTTGGAATCTTCAAAAAAATCTTGCCAAAGCCCTTAAGAAGTGGAAATGGGATGTTTTTGGCCATGTTCAACTCAACTTTGAGACTCTTGAAGAAATGGTTAAAGGTTTGAAAACTGATTATGCTAATAATATCATTGATTGGAATGTTTTGTTTCAGGGACAGAAAAAGTTAACTGAAGCCATCAATTTGGAAGAAAACTTTTATGCTAAAAAAGATGATAAGACTAACTTTCTAAATGGTGACAGAAATACTGCTTTCTTTCATGCTTGCATTAAGAATTGTCAGAATGCTAATTTGATTATAAGGATTGTTGGTATGGATGGTTCGGTTTTCAATAATTTTACTGATATTGCTATTAATGGTGTTCATTTATTTTCTAATTCTTTTCAAATTAATGGCATTCCTCTAACCCCTATTAATAGAACTCTACTAACTCCTATTAATATAACTCTTTATAATAGAGATGTTAATATAAATAATACTTTGCTCACCAGCATACCTAGTAGTACAGAGATTAAAGATATTATTGATCTTATGGATACCGGTAATGGTGCTGATCCGGATGGTTTCAGAGCTAAGTTCTATAAATATGGTTGGGACATCATTCATTCTGAAGTTTTTGAAGCTATTCATGACTTTTTTAGAGGCAAAATGACTTTTTTAGAGGCAAGGATTTACCAAAATATTTTAAAACCTCTAATATTGTGCTGATTCATATGGTGCGTGATGCAAATACTTGGGATGCTTATAGATCTATTAGTTTGAACACGGTTTTGTCTAAAATTAATTCTAAATTGTGGTTAAAAGGTTGCAACCTATTCTCAATGATATTATTAGTATGAATCAATCTGCCTTTATGAAGGGTAGAAATATTTATGATATTGCTCTTATTGTCAAAGAGCTACTCTTGGATATGGATAAGAAAAGCAGAGGTGATAATGTCATTTTCAAAATAGACATTAAAAAAGCTTTTGACACTATAGATGAGAATTTATTATTGATATTCTTAAAGCTATTGGATTTAATAAATTTTTTCGCAAGCTTATTTATAGAATTCTCAAAGATAATTATTACTCACTTCTCATTAATGGGACCAAGCAAAGTTTTTTCAAAGCTTCTAAAGGTATCAAACAGGTAGAAGGTTTTTTCAAAGCTTCTAAAGGTATCAAACAGGTAGATCCTTTGTTGCCTTATCTTTTCATTATTTCCTTTCATTATTTATCTTGTTGCTTGAAATATTTACTTACTTCCTATCCTAGTTTGATTATAATAAAAAAGGAAATTTGAGTATATCTCATTTGTGTTTTGCTGATGACCTGATCCTCTTTACTAATGCTAATAAAACTTCCATTAAAAGAGTTTGGAATGAGGTTTTAAAATTCCAGACTATCTCTGGATTATATATTAATACTTCTAAGTGTTTCTTTTACTGTTCGAAAAATATCACTATTTCTAAAAGAAATTGGATTATGGATTATACTTACTGTAATAAAGCTTCTTTACCTTTAACTTATCTTGGTTTTCATTTGGATAAAGGTAAGAAAAAGAGTGCTTTGTTTTTCAGTTTGTTTGAAGAAATTAAAAAATATGATTTTTTCTTGGGAAAATAAATTTCTTTCTTTTGGTGGCAGGGTGACTCTTCTTAAAAGTGTTCTTACTTCTCTCCCTCTTTATACCCTTCAGGTTACAAATATGCCTTTGAATGTTATTAAGAGGATTGAAAATCTTTTTAATAAGTTTCTATGGGAAGGAAAAGGTTATTCTAGATTTCATTGGAAAAGCTGGAATAAGCTTTGTAAACCTACAAAAAAGGAGGTCTTGGTTATAGAAGTTTAAATGATTCTATTAAAATCAATTATATGAAATTATGGTATCATTTTTGTTAGAATAATTCCCTTTGGGCTTCTTTGATGCATGCCAAGTATTTCTTTAACAAGAATCCTATATATATTACCTATAAAAAAAGTGATTCTTTTATTTGGCGTGAAATGCTCATGGTTGCAAAAAATACTAAAGATATGATTTGTTGGGACATTAGTAAACGTGACTGCTATTTCTGGTATGATAATTGGCTGGGCAAAGGGGCTCTTGCCGACTATTATGGTGGCCCTAAGAATATTAATACCAAGGTTAATTACCTTTGGTTTGATAATAATTGGGGTTTTAGAGAACTTGTGCAAAAGGTTAATTATGATGATGCTAATCTTATTGCTTCGATTTCTATTGATAGTACTAAGCCTGATGTGCCTAAGATTAAAGGAAAATTTGGTGATTCATATACTGAATGTTTTACTAACTCCTTTCAACATTTTTAAGGTTTAAACCTTAAATGGAATTGGAATAATTGGGTTAAACCTTCCATCTCCTTTTTTATTTGGAGAGTTTTTCATAATATCATTCCTAGTGATGATATTCTTAAGGTGAAAGTTTTAATATTACCTTCTTATTGTGTTTTGTGTCACGATAATGAGGAATCTATTGATCAACTTTTTATTAAATGACATTTTACTTTTGATGTTTAGAATGATACCATACAGAAGTTACATTTAAACAGGTTCAACAGAAATTTATTACAGTATAATAGCATTACTGAGCTTTTTGATGCTTGAAAGTTGCTCGATAAAGGTCTTTTTACTGCTATACTTGCTTTTATAAGTTGGTTTATATGGATTGCTAGAAATGAGTGTACGTTTAAAAATATTGTTCCCAATGTGCATAGAACAATTAGCTTAGTGTTGAATTATTTATATAAAGGACTAAAGCTTTTGACTACTAACATTAAGATTTCTGGAAATATGAAACATTTGAGACATCTTCTGGATATTCCTAATTATATGCATAATAAGATTAATTATAATATTAAGTGGCATAAATTGTGGATGCCTTTTTATTAAGATTAACATTGATGGTTGTTGGAATTCTTTATCTGCTATTGTAGGAGGAGTTTGTAGAGACTATTTAGGTGCTATTCTTTACTGGTTCTCGATAGGTGCGCTTTCTAATTCCCCTTTGGCTGCTGAAGCTGATGCTTTAGTCTATGGTTTACAGTTGGCTATTAATTGTAGTTGGAAATTTATTGTTATGGAAACTGATTCTTTAATTATTTGGAGGTTTCGTAAATTGTAGCAAGAATATCACTGGAGTATCAATATTCAGATGAAAAGGATTTTTGATCTTTCAAAGCATTTATTCATTTATTAGTCTCATACCAGGCGAGATGGCAACAAGGTTGCTCATTGGGTGGCTAAATGAGGATTAAAGACGTAGGGTGCAAATGTTTCTAAGATTATTCCTCATAATTTGATGCTTTTAGCCTTAAAGGATGCTGAGTAGATTGGTGGTTAATTGGTTGCTATTTGTTTTTTGTTTTTTGTTTTGGTCCGTTGCTCTGTGCCGTTTTCTTGGGCTTTGTTGTTTGGTGTTTTTTGTGTTAGAGTCTTATGGTGTTTTGGTGTGGGTGAGTTGTATTTTTTCTATTTTAGGGAGAGGTCATTTTTTGTTTTCTTTGTGTATTTGTAGGGTGTGTGTGTTGGGACCTCTTTTTTGGGCTTGTATTTTTATTTTTATTGTGGAAAAAAAACCTTTTGGGAAACTCATATAGATGTTCCCCTAGGACACTAGCCCTAGGCCAGGGTTTTGCCGAGACTAGTTCGTGGAAGACCCAAAATAAGGAATTTTATTGATCCATGGCTCATGTAGGGTAGTTGTGTGGTTGGCAACCCCAATCCTACTAAAATACCCAATCTAGCCTTCTTCCTCCAAAACCTACCCAAATTACCAAACTATCATTGAAACCTAAAAATTCAACAAAATTCTCAAAATTACCCAAAATAACTAAATTTGTTCAAAAATTACCTCAAACCATTTGAAACCACCCAAATTGCCCAAAACACCCCAAAAATTTTCAAAATTTCCAAAATACCTCTGATTTTGCCAAAATTACAAAAATACCCTTGGTCACCCAAATTGTCCCAAAACCTTCAAAATCATTTAAGATGTCCCCAAAACCAATTTTAACCACACCATTGAGCCTAATTTGACTAATTTGATCAATTTAGACCAAAAGCCCCAACTTGCTCTTAAAGGCCCAATTACCCTAATTCACCCCCAATGTCCACCAATTTGATCCCAATCTTTCATAATTTAAATTTTATTCAAAATTTTAGTTATAAACTCAAATTCATCATGCCTAAGATTTATTGAAGCCAAATTAAAGCCCAATTGAACTCAATTTCAAAACTAATTTCAATCTCAATCTAAAATCTCTAATTTAGTCATACCCTAAAATTCCTCAAATTCAATCCCATAATTAAATAAATTTCTATAATTTTGAATTAAAACTACTTCATAACACTTTTTGAAGTTATTTTGAACAATCAATTGACCCAAATTTGTACTCAAAGCTTGCCTAAATCTAACTTAAGCCAAAACCCCCAATTTTGACCAAAACCCCAATTCCCCCAAACTGAACCCCATAACTCCAAAATTTCCACCCAATTGATATCCAAAATTCTTCATGAAAATATTTTAAATCAAATTCAACCATCAATTGAACCATATCCAAACACTAGCCCAATCCAAACCCAAGCCTAACCCAAATGCCCAAAATTGAACAAAAGCTCAAATTCCATCAAATTGACCTTCCAAATCAATTCAAAAGCACTCAATCCATTTTCCAAATTCATCATGGAAATTAGTCAAGGAAATTTGATCAATATAGTAAACCAAATTCACAGCATAGCCAAGCCCAAACTCAAATTCAATCACATGGCATGATTGGACCAAAGCCATGCAAGTAACCAAACTTAGCCAAATTGATCAAACCATAGCCAACACGACCAACATTTGGACCTTATAGACCAGGCTAGACCCACCTAGCCCACCCTACAGGAGCCATGGACCAAAGGTCCCTTGATTTAAGGGATGTCTTCTCATATTTGGCTAAACCCAAAGATATTTGCCATCAAGCCTTAACCATTCAAAGTTGATAATTGTCATGATTTGGAAGATGATTCAATATGATGATCCTAAAGTAATGGGCTTGAGCTATGAAGATAGTAATTCACTTATTTAAGGCCCACCAATTGGTGATTAGATACTAAGTTTGATATTAATGATAATTATCTTAAATTTACTTTGAAAAGTAAAATTGAGAGGGCCTAATAGTGAACTAGGTTTGATATGTAAGAATTGCCTTAATTGGGATTAAAAAATATGGATTTAATTAATTAATAAAAATCTTCATACACTTTAGGCCCTACTTCAACTCTGGGCATTAAAATCCTTAATAACGTTGGACTTGCCTTTTGGGGTGCTGATTCGCCTAAAAATTTACTATTTTTTATGCTATATTTTATGATGATATTGCACTTTAAAGGTATGTTTTCTTGTGTTTTTGGTTGTAGAAACATCAAATTGAAGAATTTGGAGTGATTGGAGCAAAAGGAACATAAATGGACCAAAACGGAGCAAACCGGAGCAAATCGGGTCGAATAAGGGCACACCGGAGCTATGGGGACCAAAACCAGACACTAAAGTGCCTGTGCCCAGTGCTTAAGTGCCAAAAATAGCACTTAGATGCCACTAGACAGAGATGGAGGCGCTTAAGGTGCCACCAGACAGAGAGGAGGGCACTTAAGTGCTTAGGCACTGGAGACGGTTTTTAGCATAACTTCTTCAATATACGTCAGATTTGGACGATTTTTGAAGCGAAGTTTCATGCATCTCTTGGGGAATTCATTGGAATTGATAAATTGGAGTTTCTAGAAGGATTTGAGGCGGTTAGAAGGCATTTTGGAGAGGCACTTTAAGGACTATTAGGAAGATTCATTGAATCTGGACAGTTTTGTAGAGATACTAACGAAACTCTTGGGAAACTATAAATAAGGCTTGGAAATATTTTTAAAAACTCTATTGAATATATCTTAGAATTTGGAATTAATTAGAAAAGGAGAATAAGACTTAGAGAAGAAGAAGAAGGCTTGGGCGTGAGAGTGATAGATTTCTTCTTTTCATTTCACTTTGTTCTTGGAGAGGATTGTAAGACGATTGCTTTTGCTATATAAGAAGAGCTTGATTTCCATCAGAGATGAGTACTTTTATTGTATTTTGATTTGAATTTAGTACTTTGTTTGTATGGCTTCAAATACTTGTGCAATGAAAAAGTTCTTGTTGTTTCTCCATGTGTAGTGAGTAGTCTTCTTTACTCTTTCTTATTATAATGAATTACTATGCATGTGTAGTATATAGAATTGAGTAGAGTGAGAATATATTGTGATGATTTTACTTTTTTCTTCATTTACATGTAAACTTGATCAACTTTCATGTTAAAATCAGTTGTGAGAACATGTAAGATACAAGATGGTATTGTCTCAATCAACTGTGGTAGAATCACATGAGATTGTATGGATGAGAATGTAGTCCATATGGTTGAGTGCAAATAAATGAGGGTAATATTCTTTATGGGGTGTAGAATTAGAGGACTTTAGAGTGACAGGCTAAAGCTTCCTAATTTGGTCTATTTTTTTTTTTTGTTTTGATGCGAGATGTTAGCCTCCAGGTGGAGGGATAAGAGGGAACTCTAGAGTAAGAGCTAGTATCTTCCCTACCTAGCCCATCTTGAGAACTATTCAAACTTTAGATTAACCAATGTTCTTTATAGAATCTCTAGTAAGGGTAAAGAATATAATTGCTCCTATTTTTCACAATCTCTCGCGTTACTTGTTTTACTTTGATGATGTCACTAATTTCATTGCATGAGGAAGAGTACTTTTAATATATTAAACCCCACTTTCTAATTTTCACTAAGTATTTTAGTTTAAATTAGAAGTAGAATTGTAGTGATAATTTTACGATATAATCGAAACCAAAACTTTATCAACCTTCCAAGCTAGGGCATGTTATTCTAAACTAGAACTTCCCTTGAAAGCTGCTGTGATTGACCTTGATCTCCGTAGGATTGATATTTGGGGCTCAATCAGAAAGCCCTATATTACTTGATAACAATAGGTATACTTGCCTAAAATCCCTACAAATATAATTGAAATCTTACTTTACTTGGGATCAAGTTTTTGGTGCCATTACCGGGGATTAAAATCTTAAAGTAGTGGTCTCAACTTCATAAATACTTACATATACAAAATATCGGGATCAAGTTTTTGGCACCGTTACTAGAGAATTGCAATGGTTGATCTTGACTTTTAGGAGAATTTTAGCTGAAGCAATTAGACTTAGACATGGAAAACTGTATTGTCTTAAAAACTATTTTTGTGTGAAAAGTGTCTTTTGTATGGAAAAGTGGTGTGAAAAATCTGTTTGTGAGAAAGCAAGGTGTTTGTGAAAATATTTTGTAGTGTTGAATATATTTTTTGTTTTATTTGTTTAATTGTTAATGCATTTTTTGTTGTGTTGCGTATGCAAAACAAAGGATTTGTAAGACTGGTACCTTTTTATCCTGAGTTAGAAAATAAGAAAAAAATTAAAAAAATGAAGGACCTGAAAAATTAGAAATGTAAATGGAAAGCATTTAAAATAATAACTTGGAAAATCATCATAAATCATTGAGGGAGTGTGTAAATTCTACGATAGATGAAATTCACTCAAGTATACAAATCCCTGTCATAGAAGCTAACTCATTTGAACTAAATCCAAATATTATCCGACTGGTGCAGAACAATAAGTTCAGGGGAATTCCTTCGGAGGATCCCTATTTAGGGCAATGCTGTTAGACTAAGGCTTTTTCCTTTCTCACTAAGGGATAAAGGTAAATTGTGGTTATACTCATTAGCACCTGGTTCTATTAAAAATTGGGAGGAGTTAACTCAGAAATTCCTAGCTAAGTATTTTCCACTTTCAAGGACTACTAAACTTAGAAACAACATTATCTCATTTTGTCAGTATGAAGGGGAATCAATATACGAAGGTTGGGAAATATTTAAGGAACTCATAAGAAGGTGTCCACACCATACTCTGCCCGATTGGTTAATCATTCGAAACGTTTTTACAATGGGTTAGGGATCCCTTAGTTCTAAAATTGATTCTGCTGCTGGTGGATCATTAATGTCAAAATCATTTGATGAAGCATGTGCTAATTGAAGAAATGGCTACAAATGAATATCCATGGTCCTCTACAAGGGTAAATTCTAAAAAGATAGCTAGTGTTCATGATATAGATGCGATTGCAATTCTTGCATCTTAGGTTGCCACAATATCAAAGAAGTTGGACCAATTTAGAATGAACCAACCTCAATTTACTCTAGTAAGTGAGAAAAGTTCATTGGTAAATATGATTAATTCTAACTTATCATATGAGACTTTAAATACCATAAACAACTCGTATTCTAACTTTTACAGCCTAGGTTGGAAGAACCATCCTAATTTTAACTGATATTATACTATTTGGGGTGGAAACCAACAATGGAAAAGTAATCATGGAAATCCTAATTGAAGTTGGAATAATCAGGACAACACAAACTATAGACCTTCATATCCACCGGACTCTAATAATGATCAACAATTTGAGGATAAGAAGGTGTCTATATAAGAAATGGTATTGCAAATGGGAAACTAGTTGCAAAGTCAAAATGTTGTGATTAGAAACATAGAGAATCAACTGGGACAAATTATTAATTCACTTAGCAATACACCCCAAGGAACACTTCCTAGCAACACTGAGATCAACCCTAAAGAGAACTAGGATGAACAAATAGATGTTGTCCAATTAAAAAGCCAAGTAAAAAGTGGAAGAGAGATAGAGGGTGTGGTTAGAAAAGAGAAAGAAGTTGTGAGAAAAATAAAGTAAACTAAAAGACATAAAGAACGTGTTTCTAAGGATCTGAAAAAATTAATATCTCCAACTAAAATAAATTTAGAAAGACCACCACCTCCATTTCCTCACAGACTTAGACAGTATGAGTTGGATAAATAATTTTCAAAGTTCATGGAAGTACTTAGGAAGTTAACAATAATTATAGGGATTTTAACAAAAATTGCTTTCACTTGAGTCCTCTAGAGTAAAAGAACTTAGAACAATCCTAAGCTTGCCTTTTATAATTATATTATTAAAAATTATTTTTAAGAGAGTTCTTAAGTCTAGAAGGTAAAGTTCATAGAATCCAAAGTTTAAAAATCTGCATATATTTCTGAACTAGATGGGAAAACAAATTCTCAAGTTTGATGATAAATATTTTAGACCCTGGGCTAGTCTGATTTACTAGAAGTTCTTCTAATTTGAACTAACACATTTTTAGAAAAAAATTTTAGCAATTCTAAAGGATGACCCATTAACTCTAATCTACATAAATTATTTTAAAAATCTAATATTACCTGAGACTTGAGAACAAGTAATGTTTAAGTTTGAGGGATTTTAATACGCCTACGCCTAAAAATGTACTATTTTTCATGCTATATTTTTATGATGATATTACACTTTAAAGGTATGTTTTCTTGTGTTTTGGTTGTGGATACATCAAATTGAAGAATTTGAAGTGATTGGAGAAAAAGGAACATATATGGACCAAAACGGAGCAAACTGGACCAAATCAGGTCGAATTAGGGCACACCAAAGCTATGAGGACATAAACTAGAAACTTAAGTACCTGTCCTCGGTACTTAAGTGCCATAAATGGAACTTATCCGCCACCAAACAGAGAGGGGGGCGCTTAAGCGCCCCAGAATCGGTGCTTAGGCGCCACTGTTGGTTTTTAGTATAACTTCTTCAATATACGTCGGATTACGATGATTTTTGAAGCGGTGTTTCATGCATCTCTTAGGGTCATGTATCTCTTAGGAAATTCATTAGAATTGATAAATGGAGTTTCTAAAAGGATTTGGGGTGGTTATAAGAAGTTTTTAAGTGCCACTTCAAGCACTATTTAGAAGATTCATTGAATATGGATATTTTTGAAGAGACACTTAAGAAACTCTTGGGAAACTATAAATAAAGCTTGGAAATGATTTTTAAAAACTCTTGAATATCTCTTGGACTTTGGAATTAATTATAAAAGGAGAATAATACTTAGAGAAGAAGAAGAAGGCGAGAAGAAGGCTTGGGTGAGCCCCAAGTGGAGCGGCAAGGTGAGAGAGAAAGAGAGAGTGAGAGAGAAAAAAGAGAGTGAGAGATTTCTTCTTTTCATTTCACTTTGTTCTTGCTGAGGATTGTAAGGAGATTACTTTTTCTATACAAGGAGATTTTGATTTCCATCAAAGTTAAGTATTTTCATTGTATTTTTATTTGAATTTAGTACTTTGTTTGTTGGGTTTCAAAGACTTGTGTAATGAAAAAGTTCTTGTTGTTTCTCCATTTGTAGTGAATAGCTTTCTTTACTCTTTCTTCACGTAATGAATTAGTATGTGTGCTTAGTATATAGAATTGAGTAGTGTGAGAATATATTGTGACGATTTTACTTTGTTCTTCATTTACATGTAAACTTGATCAACTTGCATGTTAAAATCAGTTGTTAGAACATGTAAGGTACAGGATGGTATTGTCTCAATCAACTGTGGTAGAATCACTGAGATTGTATGGATGAGAATGTAGTCCATATGGTTGAGTGCAAATAAATAGGTAAATAATATTTAATGGTGTAGAATTAGAGGACTTTAGAGTGACAGGCTAAAGACCCCTAATTTGGTCTATTGTTTTAAGTTTTGATGCGAGATGTTAGCCTCCGGGTGGAGGGATAAGAGGGAACTCTAGAGTAAGAGCTAGTATCTTCCCTACCTATCCCATCTTCAGAACTATTCAAACTTTAGATTAACCAATTTTCTTTATAGCATCTCTAGTAAGGGTAAAGAATATAATTGCTCCTATTTGTCATAATCTCTCTCGTTACTTGTTTTACTTTTACGCGTGTTACTAATTTCATTGCATGAGAAATAGTACTTTTAATATATTAAACCCCACTGTCTGATTTTCACCAAGTATTTTAGTTAGATTGTAGTGATAATTGTAGGATATAATCAAAACCACAACCTTATCAACCTTCCAAGATAGGGTGTGTTATTCTAAACTAGAACTTCTATTGAAAGCCACTGTGATTAACCTCGATCTCCGTGGGATCGATATTCAGGGCTCAATTAGAAAGCACCATATTACTTTATAATGATATGTATACTTGCATAGAATCCCAATAAATATAATTAAAATCTTACTTTACTTGGGATCAAGTTTGGGATCAAGTTTTTGGTGCCATTCCTGGGGATTAAAATCTTCAAGTAGTGGTGTCAACTTCATAAATCCTTACATATACAAAATATCAGGATCAGGTGCCCATTCATATAAATGTTAAATGAAATGCTAAGTGACTACCTAGTTTCTCTAATTTTTAAAATAATTAAAATGTCAAGGTTCACTTAGTAACGGGGTAAAAATGAACTCAAAAGATTACAAGGGATTTTAAAAGTTGTTCAGGGTCATTTCCTAAACACTTTGGAATCTCTTAGATAATTTGAAGGACAAATTAAACTTATTATATTTTTGTTCCAGAAATCATCCACTAAGATCTTTCCGGACTCACTGAGTCTTGGCTTGGTGTTTATTAGATACACCTTCATCTAACCTTGCAATTTATTTGAATTCCTGCAAAATAATATACCTGTTGCAAGTTTTAACTATTCAGTGAAATGTCGAGAAGATGATGGGTAGACTTTTACAATGTTATTTAATTTCTGTCATTTTACTTTCGACAATCTACTTTTGCTGCAAAATGTTCTAACTACTTGGTTGTGCACTTTACCTTAATCAAAACCATTTTAAAAAATTAATCAACATTTTAAAAATCTAAAACAAATTATTTCAAAGGTAACCATAAATCCTTTGAAATGTCACTAAACTTAAAATGTCCTTTTGAGTTTATGAGAGTCCCTCGGAGGAGGTAACCCATGCTTGCTAATAAGATCTCTCTGGTTTAAATAAGTGTAATAACTTTCTTAACCCAAGTAAATTAAAAAGAAAATAGTGATACAAGAATGAGGGAACCGCGGGATCCTAATTGGTGTTGCTCTAATCAACTTTAACTTCCCCTCATGATTGAATTTAAACTTGTCCTTTAAACCTTTAAACCTTAGATTTTAGGACTGTTACTTTGCTGGGAAGCTTGGAGTTAATTTGGTGGGCAGCCTTCTACAACGATAATCTGCAACAGCATGAGGATCTACAACAACTCATCTTTCCTTAGAATTAAACAAGGTATAGGATTTCAAGTTCGTCTGCCTAGTGCGATAAAAATCCTCAACTCATCGTTAGGCCTTTGTATAGCTCTGTTATACAATTTAAGCCCTAAACAGTCTTAGGATTCTAAGGTTGTCGTCCATCACGACCTAAATCCTCACATCTTTCAGGCTATTTATGCGACCATCACACATAAATGTAAGCCCTAATTAATAAAATTGGCAGGATGTAACATTTAAATAAAAATTTCTTCTCGAAGATGATGCCAAACAATAAGATCATTTGGGAAGTCACTGAGGTTCTCCTCATGATCTGTCACAACCCCTAGTTCATCTTCCTTTGAATTCCATAATAATGTTCCATATTTGAGCCATTCCCCTTTGACACTCCTTTAGTTCGATCTCTTCAAAAGTCCTAACCTTAAAATTCTTAAAGACAATATTCCTTGATGTAAATCGAGAGTTTTCTTAGATAACTTCTGTTTTCTAAGATGTAATTAAGTATAGGAGCTTACCCGTATCAGAAACTTTAAGAACACAACTTAATATAAACCCTATTTAATTATTCATATTAAATAGGGTAACTTGACTTAAATGGATGTCATAAACTATTTAGTTTATTTAATTGACCCTTACCAGTGAGTAGTGTATCTACTCTTTGGGATGGATGCATTATTTGTTGTATTAGGTCGTTTATTTAAACTACGGAAGAAATGAGATCGGTTTAATTTTGTAGATATCCATTCCGACGACCGACAAATTCTAATTTGGTGGCCGAAAGCTTCTAGTGACTCCGCTATGGAAAAGTTTCTCTCTCCATTTAGATCAGGGTATCTTGGCTTCATACATCGTTAATGTGTCCATGTCTCTTATGGACCGAATTACCTTACTTCCGTTGACATGCTTCACCCATTTCTTTCTTGGGTAAGTACGGTCAACTCTATCGGACTTCAGTACCATTTATTCAATCATCTTTGGATGGAGAGGTTCAAAATTTCATTAAGAATTTTATCTTGGTTTAGGGTCGGACCCCCGATAGCTGTGTTGGTGGACTAGTTTTGCCTGGGTGTTGTACGTTGTGAAGTTGGTCCCACACTGGGTCCTAAACTTCGCATTTTCTTTTTATCCTTTGGGTTTTGTTTGCTTTTCTGCAAATCAAGCCAAGATTTTGGATCTCTTCACGCTCATTTAATTTGTTAATTGCAACTCTTCAATGCTTTAATCACAAATAAATAATAAATTTGAAAATTAAAATAATAAAGGATATTCCCAATTTACAAGAGAAGTGTGTTAACTTGAGTCTTCTGTCAAAATTGTATGGCACGGGATGTGCTGACTTTCAAAAAATCTTCAAATGACAGGGACAATGTCTTCGCCAAAGTTGATCTTTTCTTTCACCTCCAGAATGGAGTTCGCTGTTAACAGGGATGAGTTGTCTGACCTGGCAGTTATTAGGTTTGGACAACGGTTCGAGGATATTAGAGTCAAGTTTAGGAAAATGGATGTCATAGTATGTTGACCTCAATTTTTGTTGAGGTTTAGTTTTTCCTCTTTAGTAGCCTAGGGTCTAGCCATAGGACTTTTCCTGTTGACTATTCCGAGAAAATTAGACATGGAACCCTCACCATTAGAAATTCTACCATATTCTTTACTCAACCTGAAGTTCCACATGTTGGTCTCAACCTCTAAGTACTTAGTAGGTGGGGTCACTATGGGGGAAACTCAAGATGAATCACCCTTAGGATAGCTAGACCTTAGGGTTGACCTTGGGTGTTGGTCTAGAGCTAAGGCACTCACTACACTTATCTATACCCACAATCACTTACAACTCTGAACTCAAATTTCTAGCCTGGATCCCTTGATCTTTTGGGATACTCATGCAGATGGTCCCCTAAATCTACTAGCCTTAAGGCTATGGTTTGGCTAAGACCACTATGTAGAGGACCCAAAATGGGGTTGCCATTGGTCCATGGCTTATTGGTGATGTTTCGTACCTCAAATCTACCAAAATACCCATCTTGGCCTTTTACCACTAAAGCACACCCAAATTACCAAAATACCCCTCTTTGACCCAAAATTACAAAAATTACAAAAATTCCTAAAAAAATCCCAAAAAATCCTAAATACTCCCAATTTAATTTCTCTCAACTACCATATGACCCAATTTGTCCAGTTTGACCATCTTTGACCAAAACACTCAAATTGCTCTTTAAAGATCCAAATTTCCCCAAATCCAACTCAAATGTCCACAAATTTGATCTCAATTGATCCCAATTCTAATCCTAAACTCAAATTAACTTTTTATATGACTAAATTAAACCAAATCCAAGCTCAGTTGGTCTATGATTTGAACCCAATTTTGATTTGGGCCCAAACCCCAATTTTGACCATATGACTTAATCTCACCAAATTGAACCCATAGCCTAGTCAATTGGCCCCAATTGATGTTGAAAATCTTGATAAAATTCATATACATCAAAATAAACCATCAATTTACCTTGATGAAGTTTCAAATCCATTTGATTTTGGCATAAATACAAAATTCCCAAATTTAGCCCCAAATTGGCTAAGTCCCCAAATTGCGCCCAATTGATTGCCTTAACCTCCAAATTGGCATCCAATTCATGTTGAAAACTCTTCATGAGGTCCCTATTGACCATTTACAACAAT